>NW_017307319.1:607049-614582 GCF_000935625.1 Nanorana parkeri
GCTGACAGCTCAGCTGCCTGCCGCCTCCCATCCAGTTGACAGCTCAGCAGGCCGCTGCCTCTAGCCTGGCTCACAGCTCGACCCACAGCCACGTCACCCTTCTCCTGACCACCTCAGGTGGTAAATAAGGTAGGAACAGCCCTAGGCTGGTTTAACCATTTCTTCAAATTATTGGCTCTTGTGACTCAGTTGACCAGGGGCAAAGGCTATGCATTGCATTATAGGTTGTTCCCTATTTGTGGCAGCAAACCTTTTTTAAGCTGATCCATCTTGATTTATCAACTTTCTGAATCCTGGGGATTGGGCGCAATGTGGATGCAGCGAAGCCAAACCTCATCCTAACCTCATCTTGCTGGGATGATTTATGTAGCGCCCATCACCTTTTGTGAAGTGCCTACTATGCATTTAGAATTATGCCAGGGCTGTAGACAGCCTGGCTGGATTTGTAGCAGCAAGTACATGGTTAATCCCAGGTGTCTAACCTTGCCTGTACCCCCCTGGGCGGAGTGAGACTCTGTCACATTGTGGGACAGCCAATAGGAGACACTGTAATATGTGTACAGTGCAGCAGTCAGTTAGTGGGCTCCTTTCAGCCAGTGGTGCCTGCTGACAGAGTGTACATATATGGGTGGGAGCTGCCAAGTGCTCGCTCTTGCCTGGACCAGCCATGGATTAAGGTTGGGTCCTGTTCGGCCTGCCCCCAGGCTAGGCAGAGGCCTGGGGGGTGGGCATTGGCTGAATTGCTGGAAGAGAGGTTTCCTTGGAGGCTTCCAACCTGGAGAATGCCTGAGAGATGGAAGAACCAGGACCAGTGCAGGCTCTTGAAGTGCCTTGGATTTATGTGGACTTCAGAGCAGGGTCAGTGTTCTTTCATGGATTGTGGATATGTACTCCCTTAAGATAAGATCCGGTGAGTCTGGAGCTAAGGAGGCCTGTGAACCTAGACCCCATACCCTCTCTCCCTAATCAGAAGTTTCAATAAACTGTTCAACTAGCATCCTACAACTGGAGTGGACCTCAATTTATGGGCAGCAAGAAGAGGGCGGTTAATGCTAATGGGCGCAGCGGGAAATCAACCCCTAGACTGGACTAGATATGGACCCGATCATTCAGCGGCTCCTTCGGGGGTGAGCGCTACATTTACATAAAAACGTTTTAATGTCAAGTGAACCTATGACCGGACCATACACACTAAAATATTTACATATTATGAAGAAGCAGTAAAAGTTTAAAACAAGTCCCAATTTATCTCTGCATCTACACGAATTGTGGAGGAACTCATTTTCAAAGTAAATAAATAAAATAATAGTAATACATAAACAACATTGGTGTCAGTAACTGCAGTAATATTTCCCCCAGGATTGGTGTCAGTGCAGCAAAAAATAAAAACAGGATTGCTGTCAATGTATCAAGCAAAACCCCAGAGACTTATGTTTAATGAAGCTAAAAAAATAGCAGGATGGGTGTCAGTGCAGCAAAATATCCCCAGGATTATAATCAGAGCAGCAAATTACCCTCGTGATTGGTGCTAGTGCAGCAAAATACCCCCAGGATTGGTGTCAGTATAACAAAATACCCCAATGATTAGCATCGGAGCAGCAAAGTACCCTCATGATTGGTGCCAACGCAGTAAAATACCCCATGATTGGTGTCAATGTGGTAAAGTATTCACAGGATTGGTGTCAGTGCAACAAAATACCCCAGGATTGGTGTCAAAGCCGCAAAGTATCACCAGGATTGTTGTCAGTGTAACAAAATACCCCAATGATCAGTATCAGAGCAGCAAAGTACCCTCATGATTGGTGCCAGTGTAGTAAAATACCCCATGATTGGCGTCAATGTAGTAAAGTAATCACAGGATTGGCGTCAGTGCAACAAAATACCCCAGGATTGGTGTCAATCCCGCAAAGTATCACCAGGATTGGTGTCAGTGCAGTATAAGACTGGTGAGGAATGGTAGCAGTGCAGCAAAGTACATCCAGGATTGGTTTCAGTAGTGTATATTACTGCTAGGATTGGTATCAGTGCAGCAACGTACCCCAAGGATTGGTGTCAGTGCCGTATAATACGGCTAGGATTGGTATCAGTGCTGCAAGAAAACTCCAAAAACCTATTGGCCTTCAGTGGTCTTGCTTACCTCTCCCATGATACCCTCTCACTGCCTCAGCTACTCTGCTGAACCCATACTGTCAGGCCGGAGATCACTCCACCCAACAGAGGGAACACACGTGTGGTAGGCGGTAATGGTACAATTTGCATAGGAATGCAGCTCAGCTCAATCAAGTAGCCAGAATGCTGCGCCATTCACCCAAAGTATGGCTGGACGGATGACTCTATAACTCATCCTCTTATTGTTCTTTTTTGTTTTTACTTTTTTTGATTATTTGTTTGAAAAATAATATAGCTAAAGAGGGTTTTATGGCACAAGACCAGGTTCAGGATATTTGAAAGGAGCTTCTGTAACCCTCAGGAGACAGTTGAAGCCCTTAAAAATCAACAAAAACCACCTTAGTGTCACCTTCCCAATTGACTTCAATGTCTTTTTTACCAATACGGTGATATCTCACTGAAATATCCGTTTTTTTAATTTAAGATTCAGGGGTCACACTCATCAATAGCTCTGACCAGCACACCTCCATATAAATGGAGACATCAAAAGACATCAGCATTCATTGGTCAGCGGGGTCACCTGACCACACTGATCAATGAGAAATGCTTTTTACTGCGCTGACCGATGAAAAGTGCTTCTTAGCAAAAAACGGTTCCCATTGGTCAGTGTGTAGTCAGGTGACTGCACTGACCAATGAATGCTCTCGTAAAACCTGCCTTACACTTGCATTGATTCCTTATGATAATGAATGACACAAAAAGCTCCTTCTGGACAATAAACTATGACAAGAAAACGAGGAAAAGCTAATAATTAAGCTTTGGTAGGTCAGCAGCTCCACGTTTTTTAAACAATAACAATTAATCTTTTTAACTATAAATTAATTATTTTTTAATCAAAATAGAAAATTAGACCTCAAGGTGCATAGAGGAAACACCACCTACCATAAAGCCATAGCTGTAGTACAGCAGCCAAACCCAATCCCCTTTCTCAATAGTCTGGTGATCTGTTTGCTTGCCTTCTATCTGTACAAGTATTCACAAACACACCTGCTATAAAAAGTTCAAAGAAAGTCCAATGTCAGAAGCACTCTCCAGATGGGCTTGTGTGTCATAGGCTGGTGTGCAGCTCCTGGTAGAATCAGACCGGGGGGCCTTATACATGTGCTATAAAAAACAAAAATAGAAGAACCGGAGTGCCACAAGCTAGCACAATAAATCAGGTGTGGATGGGACGAAGAATACAAGCAATAATTACACTCACATGTTGGAGGGGTGATAGGAGCTCAATAAAATAAACCGATATGGAGCAGCGTGGTGTGATCCAAGTGGAGCTTGTATCTTTCTTAACCCATTGCCGTCCGCCCTTTGTGAAAAAACTCACATTGGTTGGTTGCCGTAAATAGGCGGCTTTTTTTTCTGCTCTGCTTTTAAGGCACAAAAAAACCTGTCCATGTAAACAGCCGGCTCTATAGCCTGCCAATCGCTTGTATGTGCTGCCTGCGTGCGCCCCCCCCCTCCTCTAGTGCCGCCGTCGCTGTCCCGCCGCCACCCGCCCTCTTGACCCCTAACCTTCAATCTTGGGATCTGCTACCCCATCTATGGCCCGAGACCAGCTCTGGAGGGTGCCAGGAGGAATATTGGAGGGAGCTCAGCAACTTCCTCCTTGCTGATCTCCCTCCGTACGGTGAATGCGGAAGTGATGTGTAATACATCACTTCCGCATTCACCTGTCAGTCATTTGGCTGCTATAGCCAGAGAGAAGAAGATGATGAAGCCCATCTCTGCTTCATCAGCTTTTTGGGGGTCCCCAGGTGACATTAGGGTTCTTAGTAGAGGTGTACCGAAATGGACATTTTAAAACCGAAATGAAACCGAAATAAAAAAAATTGTCAGGCCGAAACCGATATCAGCACCCAGCGGGGAGAAAAGAAACCAGGGATGCGTCGATGTATCGGCCGAAACATGGCTCTTTCGACATTATGCCAAAAGTGCCATTTTCGGCCGATATATCAGTGCATCCCTAGTTCTTAGAGACCCCTAATGTCTCCATAAAGAGGACCTGTCAGTGTGCCTGTGCTATTATATAGGGGGATTGTTATAAAGTTTTAAAAATTCACATATAAAAAGTTAAAAAAAAAATCTCTAAGTCACCCACCACCACGTTTATGCACATATACACGTAAGTACGCCAGATGGGCCAGCGCGCAAAAACGACGGTTGCGCTACACATGTTACATATCGTCATGAACGTCGCAGTGTGAGCAATAATTTTAGCGCCATCAATCACTGATAACACTAAACTGATGAGCGGTAAAAGCTTTTAAAGCGTCGCCTGATCCTTTTGAGGTTTTGCGGGCGCGCACAATTTTAAGGCTTGACATGTTTGGTGTCTTTTTACCCGATGTGACCCCGTCTTTTATGTTTTACCAATAAATTGGGTAATAATAAATGTTTTATCATTTAATTTAGGGGGAACAGTTTTTTTTTAATTTCGGTAATTTTTACTTACTATAGTAAAAAATAAAACCTGTAGTGGTGATTAAATACCACCAAAAAAAAGCTCTATCTGTCCCCAAAAAATGGTATAAAATTCATTTCAGTACAGCGCTGCATGACGGAATAAATGTCAGTCAAAGTGCCGCAGCGCTGCATACTAAAAAATGGCCTGGCCAGGAAGGGGGTGTAACACCGCGGACGAAGTATTAAAATTGTATTCTTGGGTTTAGATGCACTTCTGATTAAAGTGAGCAGACTTAGACACAGTTGCAGAATGTTCTGAATGACATTAACAGTTCACTGTCTGGTTCCACTTGTTGTCTGGGATTGCTCTTAAAATATTTGTATCTAATAAAGAATAGGGAACTAACCACCTAATCCAGTCCAAAATACTTTTAAATCCCCAGGTTTATTCAAGCAAATGCAGATGTTAAAAGCAGACCAAGACAGCTTAATGGGCATATGAATTTAATTAGATTCATACCAATTTAAAAAGTTAATGTTTACAATTCATACAAAAAAAAATGTTATAGATTTTTCCTCGGCCCCGATTGTCTGGGGGTAAACTCCTTGCATTTAATAATTTTCCTTGGACCGAAGCCATTAACTACAGTAATTGAAAACTTGTCAAGCTCGGGGGCCGTCGTACCTGTCTAGCTAGCTGTCCATATATTTAGCATGCGTGGACTAGGTGAGAACGAGCTTTTGAGGGCGAGATGAATGGAAAATTTAGAATGAAGAGCCAGATGTTAGCTTAGAAATTATTTCTCAAGATGTAAAAACATTCAAAAAATGAAATTTCTGCAAAGGAGTCACGTTTAATGATATTTCAATAAAACGTTTAACAGGAAAGCTATTACCGTCCTGAAGTTTAAAAAGATCAAAGTTAACAAGGCTGAATGGTTAAACAAAATCAAAACGGGCCATTAAAATAATCTGATGAGCCAAATTAAAATTTCACAATATATTTTATCTCCTAAATAATTTGCATATCTCTAAAAAATCCCCCATTTTTTATTTATTTTTTTTAAATTCAGTTCTATATTTATTTATTTTTTTCTGACACTTTGTTGACCTCGAAGGTTGGACTTGTTGCCAGTTATTTCAGAGCCCATATTTCTTTTTACGTTCTTCAGCATGTACAGTCACACGTTATTCGTTTACAGTGTTCTCCCCGCTTTTGCAACACAAAACAACTTCACCTTCTGGGAATATGTTGGCAGGGGCTCTGGGCAGCTGGAAATGATCAGGAGTGTAATTATTTCCTGTGTTGATGCACATCTGGAAAATCAATCTTGGAGACGATTTGAAACGGCATTAAACATGCCTGGGAAGAGTAGAGAGGTGATCTTAACGGGATCAAAGAAGGGGGAAAAAATATCTTATATAAGCTGGCATGATAGCCAGGAAACTCTAACTGAAGAAAAAAAAATCATGCACTTTATTTAAATGTGTAGTCAGGATTCAGCAGGATTAGAAATAACCCTTTCTCAGATCTAGCAGCACCGACACTCCAGAACAGAGCAGGCTCAAGTCATAGGGTCTTTTTAGTATTTATTTGCACAGGATCAAACAGGAGAGTGGGTTAGGGATTTGTAGGATACCTGCGTATTAATTCAGAGGACTCTGTATTCTCCCGTAGCAACGGCTAGAATTGGTAGCACAATGGTCCTTTAATTTGGTAGCGACATTCTAGAGGGCGCTACAATAATATTAGGATTAGGGGTTTAAAATGAAGATTAAAAGAGACCACCATCACAAAAAAAAATCTATTTTGATCATTATATTTGTTTCATGATAGTATTTAATATTTTTTTCCTTATACATTAATATTTTTCAAAACAATTATAGTTGTAATTTTATCATTTAGTTTCATTTTATAATCAATAACAAATTTTGTATTTCTTAGGTCTTTATTTATATATTTTTCCACACTGGCTAGCTGTCAGTTAACAGTGATTGGCCCAAACTATAACACTGCTTGGGATGACTGAACAGTTCTAACAATGTTTATTCAAACCATAGTAACTACTGTAAGCATCTTGGACCATGTTGTTGTCTGTTCCAACCCCTATCATTGCTAGTTTTGCTGGACAGCTTGGTTTGGAAGTAAATGTGGAACAAATATCAAATAATGACACATGAAATAAAATTAAAGGAGAAGTATTGGGAGAGTAAGAACTTATTGGCCTCCCCTCATAGTTAAGATACTTGAATGTATTTTTAAAATTTAACGTCTGAGTTTAGTGTCACTTTAAATATTAGCTAGCATGACCATGAAGGGTGCTGTACAGGTTAATCTATCGCTCTGTCACATACCTGTCTGATCAGCTCCTGTTTGGTGTTTGAACCTGGGTCTCTGGCACGGAAGTGCACAGACCTAGCCATTCAGCCACTGGAAGGACTTGACTTCTGCTGTGGTTTTTTGTACTGAGCAACTCTCCTTATGGACACTTTGGCTCCACCTGCCAACCAGCTGTAGAAGATCTGCAATTATCTCAGGCTTTAAATACCGGACACTTCCTGTGCTCTGAGCCTGTTGATTTGGGTTAGTTTCCTGTGTGAGCTGCCTGTGTGTTGTATGCTGGATTTACACCGTGACTCTTGCCTGTTTCCTGACTAGTCTTCTGCCTGCTAATTTTGTACCTTGCTGCCTGATCGTGTCAAGACCTCAGCCTGCCTCCCGACTACTCTCCTGGATCTTTGTACCTGCCTGCCTGACCACGTCTTCGCCTTATCCTCAGCCTAAGATCCGCTTCAGACTTACTACATGATGGCCTAAGAACATATCATGGTCCTCAACGAGCTACAGAGAGCCTACTCCAAGTTAATGTTGATGCAGCAGAGAACAAAATAAATTTTAAGCAAGTACCCGGACTTATTTAAATGATTAATTGTGAACCAGTGTGCTGCGCTTGGTATTGCAAT
>NW_017307320.1:0-473 GCF_000935625.1 Nanorana parkeri
ACCCCCAACATCTGAGCCTTTTTTAGAACTAGGCCATCCACATCCACCCAAATTAAAAAGAAAATTATCAGAAGAGGAACTAGAGGTGGAAAACACGTACAAAAAAGGAAAAATACTCACTCAGGACTCTCAACAGTGAAAATTTTCAATTTATCCAATCACACACTCAGCACTCACGAGACATCTTTACTCCAAAAAGGCCTCAATTTTGCCCCAACTGCCAAACCTAACCCTTTCACTCTATTTGTAGATTTAAATAAATTTACCCGCAAACTAACACTCAAAAGACATTATTGCAATAGAAACATCCCCTCCGCACCACCCTCACACAATCCCGCCCCTCACGACGAACCCAGTCTCACTGATTTTCCCTTAAATCTGGACCTCGAGGCTTTAGAAGCTCTCTACGACCTGGCAGACCCTAATTCATCATTTGACTATACACTAGACACGCTCACTGAGTCTGACATCAC
>NW_017307320.1:3784-24161 GCF_000935625.1 Nanorana parkeri
AACACTGCCATCAAGACCATAGGCAGCTTCTTCACCAGTCCTGGGGCACATACAGCATTCAGTCCACATTGATTCCTCCTTCATCCATCCCTCCACTTGCTGGGAGACACTGAGTACATCTTGCACTGCCCACACTCCAAAAGAGCCCTCCTCGACAGGACTTCGGCTACACAAGTAAGTCCTTCACCTTTTGTGATTTTATTAATTTTTGTTTTTCCCCCCGCCACATACAGACACTGGTTGTCCCTATACCCCTCACATTCCTAGGATTTGCGCTCTAATTTTTCCCCCTCCTTTTCTCTATTACACCAATGAGCCTACTACCAATATCCCTGAGATTTATGATATCAGGGGAGACTTAAGAGCTATGACAGAATGCCTCCAACGGCTAGAACAGACCAGGACCCACAGAGATTTTGCCATATTCACCACGCAGCAAGTATCTTAATACCAGAATCACCAGGTTCTAAAGATGCACAGACTCCTGAAGGATTTGGACAACAGGGGCAGGAGATGAAATCTCCATATACAGAGACTGCCTGAATCAGTGGAACATTACCAACTTCATATGGCTCTTTTGATATTCAGTGGCTTACTTGACCAACCTCCAGAGTCCCCGTTTGATTTTAAGCACCATTATAGAGCCCTGCGCCAGAATGACAATGCTTCGGATCAACTCAAGGATGTAATCTGATGCCTGGTTAGTTTCCCGCTCAAGGAGGAAATCCTTCAAAAGGCTAGAACCCATGATCAGCTTACTTATAAATGTGCAGATCTCTCTCCAGTGACCCTCCATTAATTCTTACCTTTTTGCCCACCTGGACTGCTTTTAAAGCCAGATACCCCAGTGGCTATAGCCTTTCTATAGCCCTCTGTTGTTCACACCCAGTGCGACCGCTCCACCTGAGCTTACACAGGATTTCAACTTTATTTGGTGAGTTATATTCTGCCATCAATAGAGATAATTGCTACAACTACTGTAACTATTTGTCACTTTATGGTTGCAGTTTTCATGTTGTTCTTTTTAAGGGAAAGCTTTGACCTCACTGCCAGATCCTTAATTTCTAGACATGTAAGCTGGCAAAAGATTTGTTTGGTTTAGTTTTTGCTTCATTTCATATGTTTCGTTATCAGGGGCGGACTGACCATTCAGGCACTCGGGCAATGCCCGGGGCTCATGGCCACGAGGGGGCCTATCACTGAGCCCCTGCTGCTTTTTTTTCCAATCATGGGGGCGGTGCGGGCGCGGCCATTCAGTTCTGCGTGTCTGCCTCCTCTGCTACCATGTAGTAGAGACAACTTGTCCTGTATCTGCCTTAGCTCCCTGTGTGAGGGACAGGGAGGAGTCCGGAGCCTCTACAGCTCAAGGGATGATGAGGATGCTGCTTGTCTGTAAAGTGTGAAGGGGTCATCTGGGCAGAGTAAAAGGAAGTGTCCCTGGACCTGCAAAATCTCAGCCCTGTACCAGCAGCAGAGATCACCTGTCTGACGTTCTGCTACAGCTCTTCCAGCACATGAAGAGCCACCATGAAATCTACATTCAGGTATTGCATGACCTAAGTGTATATGTCTGTACAGCAGAACAACTTCCTGCTGGATGATAATGGATGATGAGCAGTTGTTCTGCACTTGATGTATTCAATGGCTGGCAGATTGATTATTGGACCTGAAATATTTCACAAGATTTGCTGTGTTTGAGTTCAGTTGTTGTTAGTATAGCTAAAGTCCATACTCTTCTTTTTAATGTAGAAAAACAAGTTAAAATCCCTCTATTTTTTTTGCTGTTTGCATTTCCTTGGGGAGATTCCCCTTCACTTTCCATCCTGTAGACACAGCAGGAGGTAGGACTAGTTTCACACCAGCCCCAGTGCGATCCAGCCCGATTTGGTGCCCGAACGCACTGGATCGCAACCTGGCCGGCTCACTGCGTTCTGGGGCAGGAGGAGGCATGGCGGTGCACATCAATGCCTGTGTTCCAGTCCAGTGAGTTTAGAGAAAATGCTGCATGCAGAATTTCTTTTGATCGCACCGGACCAGAACACATGCATTGATATGCCGCGTGGTCCGGTGCAGGTCATCGATCTGCAGCCGGGGGACGTGGCTGCAGTGCCATTGACATCAATGCACCGCCACGCCCCCTGCCCCAGAACGCAGTGAGCTGGCCGGGATGCAATCTGGTGAGTTCCAGCACCGAATCGGGCCGGAACGCAGTGGGGCTGGTGAAACTAGCTCGTAAGGGAAATGGTCTTTTACCCCTCATTCACAGTAAGCGTTTTGTGGTGCTTTTTCTGCCAGAACAAATGCTCCCCTGCCCAACCCCATTCATTTCTATGGCCATGTTGACATCTATAGCTGGAAAAAAGTACATGAGCTTCTTTTTGGCTGATTCTGCACTTCTTGGGCCCCATAGACTTTGGTTTTGCGCGTTTCTGTACGTTTTTACGCATGTTTAATGTCCCTTTTTCCATTTACATCAATGTTTCACAATCTGCTCACAAAAACACGCAACTTAATGTGCACGTTAAACACGTGCCAAAAAAGTGCACAAATGTGCTACACAAAACGCGCATATTTGATGTCACTCAAGTGTGAATGAGGGCTTTGACAGTTGGAAGACTTTTCCATTGCAGAGCTTCCTGTTCTGGTGGCAACTCAAAAGTTTGGATTTTTTACTTCCTTTCAGACGCAGTGATAGTGATCTTAAGGACCGATAAGAGAGAGTGAAGCTCCCAGCAGAATCCCTAATATGGGACTTTTGCAGGGAAGCCTCGTGTGTCAAAATAATTGGAAGACTTCAAACGAATCACAACGCAATGCACCTCTCGCATCAAAATGAACAGTGGGTGTGATTGCGTGGTAGACACACACACAACCATTGACACAATCTCACACACCAACACACTCCCAAAAAATGTTTAGGGGTTCATTGTGGGCTGCTGTTCTGTGACAGAGCTCCATCCATATGTGCATTGCTTGTACAGCTCCCTTGCACTCCCTGTAGAGGTGCCGGGAGCCAGAATGTAACGTCACTCCAGTCACGCAAGGGATCTGTAAGCAATGCACATATGGATGGAGCTCCCTCACGGCCATACCCTCTGCCCACCCCATCTCAAGCTGACACTTGGCATCGGGCAGCATATTTTGAATGGCAGCTCAGCACAAGAACTCACAGTGCTGCGATATGGGAGAGACTGTGGAGCCTCTCACCTAGCACACTGGAAGGCATGCAGCGACCCACTGAACATGGGGACACGACCCACCAGTTGAGAACCACAGGCTTTATTAGACTTGTTTTGCCTCCCTTTTAACCAATATTGTAGACGTTAAAGTAAAAGTCTATTTTTAAAAAACAGAGCCATGGCTGTACTGGGCAAACAATTTAGAAATCCGAATCATGATACTAGCTTATCCTTCTTTAATGTATTTTTTGTCCATAGATAACATACATGCTTAAATATGGCTTTAAATAAAAGAGAACTATGGGGTAACCGTTTTCCCCATAGTTCTCTTTAGGGTCATGGGATGACATATACCAGCCTCCTCCCGTGACCCAATATCCCGCTATATGCTGAGAGCGCCACAGCTGGGACAGATCCAACAATACTGCTGGCTGATTGACAGCAGGCTCTGCCTATCTAGAGGCAGAGCCAGCTATGCCCACCCCCTCCCCCATCCGTCCCTCCAGTCAGCGCTGGAGGATCAGAGAGGGGGGAATCCTTGTGGGGAGGGTTGACTGACAGTCACCGCTCTCTGCAGGGAGATGATTGAGAAGTGAGCGGCGGTAGGTTTTTGTTCACTACCCGATCAATAGAGCTGACGTGTGACAGTTTCAGTGTCACATGTCGGCTCCAACTATGGGGATGGGTGTAATTCACTCACCTCACAGTTCTCCTTTAAATTAGCTTCCTTTTATCAGCAGGCAGGGCAACAGTGTGAGCTGGGAAAGTTCCATTGAGTCAGTACAGGAGTCTGGATTCTGAGGTCTGCCGTGCATTGGTGCCAGTCTGAGGGTTTGCCGTGCATTCATTCTAGTCATGGGCCAGGGGCTGACTGGCAACTTTTAGCCCAGGGGGCAAGTACAACCCAGAGGCCCATGGTGCGGCAACTTGGCCCCCCCCCCTCCCGCTCTGTCTCTTCCCCGCCCCTGTCTGCCACTTTTGCCCTCCATGTGACAGTAGTGTGAATGTATCTATCGGTTTAGGAAATGTAAAGCACACTGGTAGTGGAGGGATGCCACGTCAGGGCTGTGCGGGTGCATGACTGCTGCGACCCTAGTAGTTCTGCCACTAACTCAGACATACGTTGTACAGCATTGCAGAATGGCATTGGCTTTAGAGAACTACAATTCCAAGCAATACATTACACAACAATGCAGAATAATATGAAGCTACATACTCTGTTGCTCTGGGTTCTCCGCCTGATGTCTAAAGGGTCTCAGGTGGGCTCTTACCAGGGGTCCAGAGTTTCATGGGTGCGTGTATGTGCAGCAGAGGTGGTTCCCCTAATTAGGCTCTCAGGTGGCCAATGTGGACCGCCAGGTGATAGACTGTGTAGAATGGGGGGGGGCCTCCTGGCAACCCTGAGACCATTTTTCTGCTCCTCAATCCTCCCCACCTCCTGTTGACTTTCAAAGTCAGAAGTCTGCAAATCAAAACAGCAGAGGGCCTACACACTGGGCACCGAGACAAGCCAGGACATGTCTGCTGTTTCCCTCCATTGTAGCCTCCCCAGAACAAAGGACACATGAGGGGAGGGGGTTAGTTGCTCAGCAACAGCCTGTGCACTCCCCCTTCCCTCCCCTCTCATGCCGGCCCCTCTAGGGACCTTTGTAAGTGTTGGTGGAAAGGCTGCATGCTCTCTTCCTCGCTGACTGGTGGACTAGAAGCTGCGCTGAGGCCAGTCTCTGTCTGTGGATTCAAAGGGATACGGACTTAACCCCGCCTGTTCTTCTCCACTGCTGCTGTGAGGCCTGCTGGGATCTGTTCTACCCTTACTGGATGTACTCACACGGTGCCTTGTTACCTGTTGGATTACCCCTTGCTGCACCTCTGATCCCTGGACTACTAGCATTGTGACTCTGGACTTATTCCTTCCTTTGCCCGTTGCCTACCTTCTGGGTGGACCCTCCCCGTGGCCTTCAACCCCCCAGGACCTAACCCCGGCTTTTGTACTTTGATTTGTATACCTGAATTCCCCAATAAACACCCCGCATGCCGGGTTCTGTGTGATTTGCCTATGTGTATTCTCTCTACGCTCCTAGTTCGTCACAGGCTGACTGACCATTTGGGGGCCTTACTGCACACACGAGAGCTGTGTGGGTGGAAGTTTGCAAACCTCCTGTGCAATATGCACCCAAACCCCTGCTCCAGTCCTAGATTATTCAGTTCCCCTGTCAATTCTCCTACTAATTCTCCTGCAATTCACCCAGGATAATTGGCAGAATTGAAGAATCTCGGTCAAAATAGCCAAGTCAAAAAAATCTGCCATTTAACTCACTTTCCAAATCGTCTATTTTGTTCTGGATTATTTTAATTCTCCTACCAATTCCCCTGCAATTCACCTTTTAGTAAATAGACCTGTTATTTTGAAAATAGTGTGGAAAAATAATTTCTGTATATGTATACATGAGTGGGGCTTGTATATGGGCGGAGCACAAGGGGGCCCCATAATCTCATACTGCCCAGGGTCCCATGCATTGTCAGTCCAACCCTGTTTGTTATTTAGTTTTTCGGGATTTGGGTTTGAAAGTCAATTCGTTTCAGCATTTGGATGAATCTGAATTTTCGTTAATTTCAGATGAGTTAAATGAGAATTACGAACGACAATTTGTTGCAGAAAAGCGACATTAAATGTACCTCAACAATACATACCAGACTCTTTAGGTCTGGTAGGAATGTTAGGGGGGACCCCTGATGTAAAAAAATAAGAAACAGTGTTCATACCAGACCCTTAGTCCGTGCTGCAGGGCAGGGAAGGAGGGGGGGGTGGGGGAGGGTGGCGAGCAAGCACCACCTCCTTCCACTATACCAGGCCCTCCTGGAAAAGCATCTTGTCCACATGCCAAGAGCCTCTTCCCAACAACCCTGGCCCAGTGGTTGCAGGGCAGACCTCTGCACTCTGCGTTCTTGCGTTCCTTACTTCTGACCTCTGCACTCTGTGCTTTACTTCCATAGGGTCAGGGTTTTGTGTATAGTTATATGTAGAATTTAGATATGAGACAGAAATTGCTGCTGGAATTAAAAACCCAAAGCATATCTGCGTGTGTATGTGGGGGACGGGAGACTTTTTTTACACAACTTTATTGCTATCACATAGGGGGATAAGAAGCCCCCTATGTGATAGCCAATTTACATGACAGGCCCTCTTTATGGAGACATCAGGGGTCTCCAAGACCCCTAATGTCACCTAGGGACCCCCAGAGATCTGCTTCATCAGCTTCTGTACCTGGAGAATGACACTGAATGCAGGAAGTGATGTTATATACATCACTTCCTGCATTCGGGGACTGAGAGGAGATCAAAGGGAGATTGTGTACCGATCTGCCCTTTGGTCTCCTGTCACAGAGCAGCCGTGTCGGTCCCATCGGATCTCGGGACCGGCAAGGCAGTGACACCTACTCCTATACAAGCGGTCGGGCGTCTCTAGAGACGCCCGATCGCTTAAATGTAAAGCTCCCGGCCGGCCGGGAAGCTACGCGTCGGGCTCCCCAGTCCTCTCGTCACAGACGAGTGGACGAGTGGATTTTTCAAGCCCTGATTATGGGTGTAAGTGGGGGCCTCACGTTTTGAGCATACCAACAAAACAAAAACAAAACAACCCTGCCACTGGCTGCCTGATGCAATATTTACATCGGGCAGAAATAAACAAAGTCTATTGACCCCTATGAGCTATTTGAAATTGCCAGATGCATGGCAGTCATCAGAAATTTTGGGGCACCATACACGGCTTTTGGCTAGGCCCCAACCCCCGCCGGCACACTGAGCCAGTCAGAGACTATTATTATACATTTACATAGCTCTGACATATAGCGCAGTGCTGTACAGAGAACACTGAGCCAGTCACATCAGTCAAGCTTGGAGCGGTGGAAGTAAAAAAAAAAAGAAAGTGGCGTGCAATATTGTGAAATGGAAAGTGTAAAATTATACAGCAATCAATGCAGAATGGCACCAGCTATAGAGGACTACAAATCCCAGCAATAATACATTATACAGCACAATGCAGAATACCACCAATTAGAGGAATACAGCAAATGCCAACAACACATTATACATACAGTGTATAATGTATTGCTGGGATTTGTAGTCCTCTATAGCTGATGGTACATATACTGGGCAATACACTATCAGCTATAGAGGAATACAACAAATCCCAGCAATACATTTATACAGCATGTGGGGGGAAAGTGCCGGCAGTCTTACCTGCACACTCTTCAAGCAATTTTACTTTCTTCCCCTGAGATGTTGGGACTGTCGGCAGCTGCTGTTCCCCCACGCTGCAGTCTCCCTGCAACGACATTATCATCTTGGTGGGCAGTGGCGGGAGAGAGCTCAGAGCTGGGTGAGGAGGTGCGGCATGTGGCGTGAAGCGTGCGGAGCATGTGGAGCCGCGAACAGGAGCAACTAATCGAAAGTCGACTAATCGATGATGGAAAACGTTGACAACATTTTCCATCGTTGATTTAGTTGTTGCAGCCCCAGTCACATCAGTCTCTGTAAAGAGGAGCTAACACTCTAATGTCCCCCCAGTCACACACTATTATACATTTCTATAGCTCTGACATATACAGCAGTGCTGTACAGAGAACACTGAGCCAGCCACATCAGTCTTTGTACAGAGGACCTTACACTCTAATGCACAATGGCACCAGCTGTAGGGAGACTACAAATCCCAGCAATACATTTATACAGCAATGCAGAACAGTACTGTATATGAATTTGACGCTAAGCCCAGCGACGCGCCGGACTCTGGGCCCAGCGACGCGCCGGACTCTGGGCCCAGCGACGCGCCGGACTCTGGGCCCAGCGACGCTCTGGGCGCTGGACTCTGGACGCAGGGCTCAGGGACGCGCTGGGCGCAGTGACTCAGGACCCACCTGAGACCCCACACATACCAGAGTGACCCTGCAGAGCCCACCATAGATGCTGCTCAGCCCATCTGATACTCTCTATGGTGGGCTCTGGAGGGGTCTCAGGTGGGCTTGTCAGGGCTGCATCCGCCTCTTCCCCTGCCAGCTCCTGCTCAGCTGGCCTCCTCTGCCGCCGTACTGGCCGGAAGTGACGGGATGTCACTTCCGGCCGGTCCAAGTTCAGTAGAGCAGCAGCGCCGATGGGGCACCAGCCTGCTCCAATGCCGCGGCCCGGCGCTGCTAGGGCCCGACCGCCTCCTCCCTGTCACCGGACGTTACTTATGTAAGGGTACTGGGCCCCTTACATGAGTATCGGCCATAGCCCCCTGATGTCAATCACAGAGGAGCGGACCTGTGAGAACTTTCTCTCAGGCCTGCTTCTCTGCAGGAGCAATAGCCATTCTGCTGTTGGCTATTTTAAATTGCAATAGCCAATAGCAGGCTGCTATTGCTCCGCCCACTGCCTTCTGTCAATCAGCAGAGGAGCGGACCCGAGAGAGAACTTCCATCCCTGTTGGATTAAAAACGTCTCTGATGGGCAGTTTCATAGATTAAGACGGACATGCACCAGGGACGAGGTCTGTGTAATTATTTTCCCCTGTGGGAAATTGTATGTAGGCCGAACCATTAGAACTCTAAAAAGTATATTTGGGGAACATAAACGCAAAATTCTTAAGAAAACTGATCTAAAATTGTTCGGCGTTGTAAGTATTCCTTGGGAAGGTGATGAGGGTCTTCATTTAAAAAAATTATGTAGTTGTGAGAAATTTCGGATCTACACTTTAACCCCTTCGTGACTGACGACGTACAGTGTACGTCGCCAGCATAGGGGCTGTTTAAATAGATTCCCGGCGACTTTTACCGCCGGGACTCTGTTTAAACTTGTAGAGCCGACTTTCGGCCTTACAACAGAAGCGATTTTGGCGACTTACCTGTCGTCAGATCGCTTCTGTGTCCCGAAGAAGGGGCCGCCCCCCCCCCCCCCCCGCCGGACACCGCCGCCGTGCTTCCCGGGCTACATTGCCCCTCCTACGGGCCCGGGACCGGCGTCCTTGGTGTCCGCGGGGAGCTGGTCGACGAACTTCCGTTCATCGATCACCTCCCCGCTCTATGGGACCGGGAGCTTTGCAGATTGCATCACTTTCGGTCCCTGGGCTGTCAGTTCTGGGCTCCTGCAGCCCAGCTATAAGCTATTGAAGTGCGATCTGCACTTCAATAGCTTATTTCCAGTGTAAAGGTGACACTGGGGGTCTTTTGGACCCCCAGCATCACCTTAAAGAGTACCTGTCCCCACCATCTGCTATCACATGGGGGGGCTTGTAAGCCCCCCCATGTGATAGCAGTCAAAGTAAAAAAAAAAAAAGTTTTTAAAATTAAAATCAAATCAAATAAATCTAATAATAAAATTTTAAAAGTCCCCCGCCCCCACGCACTTCGCCATGTCAACACGCATCGGGTGCGCCTACGTATGAAAACGACGAACGCGCTACACATGTTGGGTATCGCCGCGCACGCCGGAGTGAGAGCAATAATTCTAGAGCCAGTATTTTTGGGTATTTCTAAATTGATGACCTGTGGGGGCTTTTAAAGCGTCTTCTGTGGACTTTTTGGGGTACTGCAGTTTTTCACCGTTTCACGGACGCACGCAATTTGTAAACTGGGCATGTTGGGTATTGTTTTAATCGTTGTAACCTCATGTTTTATATTGTTTCATTTAAAAAATGAGTATTTTGTTGTGTTTTGGGGCATTTAATTAAATTTATCACTAAATTTTGGGGTTTAATAAGGAGTTGCGCTAATATTGCGCAACATAAAAATTTGCAACTACCACCATTTTATTCTATAGGGTCTTGGCATTCAGAAAATATATATGTGGGTGTTTTAAGTAATTTTCAGGCCTAAAATGTGGAATATAACATGGGTGCAAAAAATGAAAAAAAAGTCCTCAGTCATGAAGGGGTTAAATAGCCTCACCTATGGTGGATTGAAGCATCCTTCTGGTGTGCAGTTTGCAAGTTACCTCTGATAGAAGATCACTCGTCAGTTTATTATCTTCACTGGATTTAGAAGTTCACTACTTGATGTTGACTGCACTTTGATTTCTACTGACTTTTTTCACAAAGTTTCTTATATTGCATGTTTTGTGATTTATTTATTCACTGATATGTTTCCACTTTTATGTAATTGACCTGATGTCACATTGCCACTGTTTTGTTTGACTTTTATATTTTGGCACATTCAATATTTATATTTGTTCAATAATTACTCATTAGTGCCTGGTAGCTTTCACTATATTTCACTGGCGCAGATCATATTGTTATGCTGTTGGATCCTACCTGTGACTCCAAGAAGAAAGTGCCTTGAGCTTTAATTGACACAACTTGAAGACTTATATTATGGTTATTATTGTTGCCATATATGCATGTTCTCTTTTATATCTTTCAGGTCTTCAAGACATCAACGCAAATTATTTGCATTTACATAACTACCATTATGATTTAACATAGTGACATTTACAATGCCAGACAGGGAGTGTACTGTCATAATATTTGTATAAAATATTACAATTCATAGTTTTAATATTCATACAAATGTAAAATGAGAATCAGTTTATTTTCCTTGAGCCATTTGCTCATTGATTGTATAGCTAATTCATATACTGACATCTTGTGGTCATTCTGGTTATTGCACCATGTTTTTCTGTGTTTCCTCCCATCTATGATGTATTTCCCCTTATTTTATGAGACCAGTTGTTTCTAGTGTCATGACCGACAGTAACATGGCGACATGTAAATCTGCATTGCATGCTTGGAAACAATACGATCTCCGAGCTTGAAATACCGTCTATTTGTTCATCTGCTGTATCCGGTTGTCTGCTGTAACCCTGTTGCATTCAGATAAAGCACCTTCGTTGATGAAAAGGTATTTGGCGATTTCAGCTATCTGATAAGGATTGTCGGCAGCAATTATATCTGCTTATACAGGCCAGGCATAGAGGTCTCAGCAAGGGATAAATCGTTAATACAACAATCGGAGTCAGAATAGTGAGGATAAACCTGACCCTGTCGGGTGAAACCTAGTAGGTATGTGGACGGTCCTACGCCTACGTCCTTTTTACAGGGGAGGAACCGTCCATAGTGGGGAAGTGGTTAACCAGGACAGCATCGAGAGATGCAAAGCAAGATTATATTAGATGTATAATAGATAACTCTCTGCTAATACCATATCTGTTATCTGTTATTTAAATAGGAAGCAACAATAATAAGATACCATCAACAGTATAGCGCTTACAGCCTCACGGTGTTACACCCAAAAGTGTGAATTGCAAACCTAAACGATATTATGTGAAACAATAAAGTAAAAAGTATGAAACACTTTTGCAAGAGTGGGATTATTTTCAACAGATCTGTACCACATATATCTAAAATCAAATGTGATAATAAATCCTAGTAAAAAACATGAACAGTACACCACTTAGTATAATATGATCAAAGTGAATAATATATACTGTATCTTCAAATAAATAAGTGAAACAAATGTTACAATAAAAAAACACAAACAGTGAACCACTCAGTATAATATAATCGGAGTGAATAATATACCATGTATCCTCAAATGGATCTGTGAAATAAAATGTGACTATGGATATCTCCTAGCAAAAAAACAAAAGCAGTGAACTTGATATGATATAGAATAATCAAGGTAAGTGATATTCAATATATCATCTAATGGATAAGTGCAACAAATATCACAATAATAGCAATAAAATGTCATAAATTGATGTTTCCAAAAAATGTGTAGAAAAATCTGTGAAAAATTAAAAATAAAAATTGTCTATAACAACCAATATGTTCAAATGGTGCGATCTCCCATTCTTCTTCCAACTACTCTAGATGATCCAAACAGTCAGAGTCAGAAGAAGAGAAAGTGTGTCCCATTCAGTGATACTTCGTGATGTAAAAGGAGGAAGCACAGAAATCCCCGTTAGGGTATGTACTCACCGGACCGCAGATGCTTTCAAGCCGTGTACAGCACCAAGATGCAGATAGCCGTTCTCTTTACAATCCTGACCTTCACAGGGTTCGCTGCTGTCCCTATGTCAAACGGACCGCAGATGCTTTCAGGCCGTGTACAGCACCAAGATGCAGATAGCCGTTCGCCGTCCTCTTCACAATCCGGACCTTCACAGGTTTCGCTGCTGTCCCTATGTCAAACTCCGTCCTTTCCTAACATGGCGGTGTTCTATCGAAATGGCCAACCCGTCAAAATCTCTGGACGGAAGTGTGACAGCGTGGTGGGCGGTAAGTGTTCTGTGAGGACAGTCTCTTCTCCCTGCTGGCGCTGGCTGCAGAGCTCTGTGTCCCTTTCACAGAACGCTGTAGCCAGCACGAGTAGGGAGGAGAGACTACGTCTGTGAAATCCCCTGCTGCCCCCCCCCCGTACCTTACCTGCTGCTCCTCCGTCCTTCTGTGTCCCCTCCTTTTCAACTTGATGAAACTGCTTTTGGTGATATATCTCAGTGTGTACACAGCAGTTTTCACTCTCATTGAAAGAAGAGAATGTCCGTTCTGTGTGCTCACGGGGGAGGAGAGAAGCTGTAAATCTTGCCTTCACACATAATGGACCTTGCCTTCTTTCATTGAGAGGGAAACTTCTGTGTATGTCTGGTGAGGGCATTATTAAACACATAAGGAGCACAGACAGCTGACACTGAGATATACCACCAAAAGCAAAGTTTCATCAAGTGGTAAAGGAATGGACACTTGTAACAATAGTCAGCCTGCTGTTGGATATTTTAAATTGCAATAACAGGCTATTGTACCCGCCCATTGCCTGCTGTCAATCAGCAGAGAGGACCTGATGTAGAACTTTGTCTTCAGTTCCCTCCTTTGCTGATTGACAGCAGGCAGTGGGCGTGTACAAAAGCCAGACTGCTATTGGCTATTGCAATTTAAAATATCCAATTGCAGGCTGGCTATTGATTCCAGCCACTGCCTGCTTTATTTACATTCAGTGAAGTGGAAAGGTGACACTAGAGGTCTAAAAGACCCCTAATGTCACCTTAAAGATAACCTGTCACCTCCAATTCACGCAGCCTTGGTGAGAAATTGCCCTAAAATCATTAGTCTGTATTGTTTTAGAAAAAATGTCACATGCCCCTTTAAGAAAAAGTATCGGTAATTGGTATCGGCAAGTACATGAGGGACAGTACTTGTACTTGGTCTTGAAAAAGTGGTATCGGGACATCCCTAGTATTAACCCATCCCTGACCACTAGAGGGAGACCACTAACTAGAAGAAAGTGACATCCATCCAGGGATACTGACAAACCGACCCTGACCAAGATGGCAAACGCCTGTAAAAACTCTCGGGCTGCGCCCCTAAACATCCTAGCCAGGTCGCCGAAAAATAACAGCGTAGGCAAGAGCACTTCCCCGGGCCTAGAGACAAAACATAGCAACAAAATATAATCCTAATTTTTCTCCCAGGTGTGCCACACGTGTAAAAATAACATGATTACAATCAAAAAGACCTGCAACACCCTGTGAGGGATAACTGAACTAGAGAAAGACTCCTGTGAGCGCACCAGCAGCCACAGAGAGCGTTCACAAAGAGATGAACAGTGGGGAGTGACAGTTTGGGACAAGTACTAGTAGGCGGTAGAGCGAGCTCCAAAAGTCAAGGTTCAACAAACAGGGGGGCCTCACTGCAGGTGTCTCTGGGTAGGTTGGACAGGACTAGTCCCATCAAGAAATCCAACCTGGGGCTCACGACAGGAAGAGCACACACAGGACCCATAACTAAAGCTCCAGAAACCTTCACGCCCATTGTAGGCAGGCGTCCCAGGGAAAACATGGTCAAATGAAAGAATGAGAACATACCCCATATAGGTGAACAAGCCCCAGGAAAAACTTCAACTAATGACAGAAAAAAAAGGCAGGGAATACAAATCACAAGTAACACTGTTAACTATCCGTAGCGCTGAGGTCCAACATGCGTAGTTGGAGGTTGACCTAGAATTTCATTAAAGATGGCCATCACGCTGGAGGAAGCCGGATGTACGGGTAGTCGGGTGATGAGGAAAGGGGGCGTGGCCTTGTCATGACGGCGGACGGATGCGTGTGGTGAGCTCCGGGCACTGTGTTCCTCCCGGACGAGCGGGAGTGATACAGAGGGGCCCACACACTGCCGCTAGCTGGGAGACCCGAGTTCCGCGTACTGTGACAGGGGCGTTTTGTGACATGAATGCATGCCCTGCTATGCACGTATGGGACGTTGGGGCACATCGCCTGGAGAGATAAAGTAGAGTCAAAGCAGTAAAGTTGTAAGCTGTGAGATCAAAAGCAGCAGCAACATCGCCAGCAGGGAACAAAGCAGAGACAAAGCGGTAATGTTGTAAGCTGGGAGATCTAAAGCAGCAGCAACGGTGGGATAGAGCCCCCCCCAGTGCATAAGCGTACGGGAAGCAGTAAAGAAGCAATAAGAATATGAGGAGGAAGAAAGCCCAAGGAAGTACAAGATTAATGAAAAGATCGGGCACGATGAAACGATTCCTCACTGCCGGTGGGGACCCGCCTGGGGGCTCACATGGAGGAAGAGCGAGGAGGGGAGATGCTAAGAACGCAGAGAAAGAGACGCTCCTCTCAAGTACCTCAGGTGAGGCTGATAAGACTATCTTTGGAGGTATCCTCATGCTCAGAGATTTCTGGAGAGGGGAATATTAGAGGAAGCTATGCCTCTATGGGGTTACTGAAGGACATTCCCACTAAAAAGACATTAGAAGCTATGTTTTCCCGCCTGGAAAATTCAATTAAAAATGAGCTTTCCATAGTTAGGGAGGATATTTTACATGTACTAACAAGAGTTGAGGACATTGAGACTCGTATTGATCAACATGCATTAGCTATTAAGAAAATGCAGGAAAGTAACAATGCCCTACAAGTTAATATGCGCACTATGGCATATCAAATAGAAGATCAAGAAAACCGAGGGCGGAGGAATAATGTGCGAGTCCGAGGGATCCCAGAATCAAAAGGGGAAAGCGAATTGGCAACAATACTGCTGAATATTTTTAATAAGATACCGGGGAGAGAACCTACATCACCCCTATTGCTTGATCGAGTCCATCGTTTATCATACCTGAGAACTAACAGCTCAGACACCCCACGGGACATTGTTTGTCGCTTTCATTATTATAGAGAGAAGGAGGAGTTGACTACAAAACTGTGGAATGCTGAACCAATTATATATGATGGGGAGTCTGTTAAAATTTATCAGGATCTGGCACGGGATACTTTGAAAAGGAGACGAGTTCTACATCCCCTGCTGGAGATATTACGAGCCAATTCGATCCCCTATCACTGGGGGTTTCCTTCATGCCTGATAGCCCATAAAAATGGGAAGTCAGTAGTCCTAAGGTTCCCTCAAGATTTGGACAAATTTAGCTCTATTCTAGAGATAAAGAAACCGGATATCCCAGATTGGAGGGAGGAGGTTGTGACCCTTCTACCATTGAAGGACTATGAATGGAACCGAATTAACGGGGAAAATAGGTGGCTATAAAATTCAAATAGCCTCTTCCGGAGAGCTGGATTCCTTTTTCCTCTCCCCCCGCTCTATACCCATTTTTTCCGCTCCTATTACTTAAATGATTAAGGGTTACAATGTTATAGTGTTGTTGATCCTGGATACAATTTTGGATATTTTTCATATATATTTATGTATGGTTACCAGGTACATGTGCATATGTATATGCTTGGGTTACTTTTCCATATAGGACGGGGCCCAGATTACAAGATCACAGGAGCTACTCATGTTAGAGTCCGCCGGTGACTTGCCACTGCCCCCTGGGAAAGGGTGCTAGTGGTTAATGCACCAAACCGCGCAAAAGGCGATATATATATATGTTTTTGTATAGGCTGTGTATGTATGCAAGGGGTAGGAGAGAGGGAGGGGGGAAACCGGGGACCGTCTCGCCCCCTCTCTCCCCCTCCCTTTTTTTTCTCCACTTCCTCTTTTTGTAAGGCCGATATCGGTGTGTTTAAGGGATATGTTGTTCTTACATATTTAGCTCAATGTCAAATTTAAAAGTTATGACTTATAATGTAAAGGGGCTGAACTCCCCTGTTAAGCGCCATTCCATGCTCAGAGAATTAAGACGGGAATCAATCCAAATAGGCTTTCTTCAAGAGACGCATTTAACAGCCGAACCTAAGATAGGACTCCTACTTATAGTTTCCCACATTGGTTTCACAGTTATTCCAATAATAAACTCTCTAGAGGAGTGGCTATTGGACTGAGTAGAGGAGTCCACTTTGAGCTTAAAGAATTTATCTCTGATAGAGAAGGAAGATACCTCTTTGTCAAAGGGACTATTAATAATAAAGGATTCACGTTTGCCACAGTGTATGCCCCCAACGGACACCAGAATACTTTCATTGAGCGGACACTAACCTCTCTTTTGGATTTTCAGGAAGGTTCGCTGGTACTGGCGGGGGATCTTAACGTGGTGTTGGACCCTCTGCAGACTCTTCTACAGGCCACGCAGCTGTTACCTTTAAGCAGCTTAGTGGAATTAAGAGAGGACTGCACAAAGCCCTATTGGTAGACAGCTGGAGATTACTCCACCCAACAGAAAGTGATTACTCCTTTTTTTCAAAAGGTACATAACACATATTCTAGAATGGACTATATATGGGTGGAACATTGTGAGATTCCCAATATCTCCATCTCAGAAATTTTGCCAAAGACACTTTCAGATCACGCCCCAGTAACAGCAACAATTTTGTTTGCATCACCCCCATTTAGCTGGAAGCTTAATGAATCCTTACTTAGAGACCATGGAATACAAAAAGGAGATGGAGCGTGACTTAGAACATTTTTTTAGGGAGAATATCTCATCTGTATCCTCACAGGCAGTACTATGGGAGGCACATAAAGTGGTTGTTAGGGGTAGACTGATCTCCCAGGGGGCTAGGAAAAAAAGGGAACGCATGTGCAGGGTAAAGGATCTCTTAAGCCAAATAAACAAAATAGAAGCCCTGCATAAGCGCTCTCTTCAAATATCCCAACTGGCTGATCAACTTGCTTTGAGAGAGGATTTAAGGAACCTACTGTTCCAACAGACTAAATATAGATTTTCCTTAGTTTCAAGGCGATTTTATGAATGGGGGAATAAGTCGGGTAAACTATTAGCAAGGGCTATACGTCATAAAAAACATCAGGGTTTATCCCTAAAGTTAAGTCGACACAGGACCGGATGGTTCATTCTACCAGGGAGATCGCAGCCACTTTCAGATTATTTTTCCAGTCTTTGTATAAGGTGTCCGGGGAGAAAACAAAAGAACAACTGGACATTGATAATAAGAGGATGCAACAGTATTTCTCTAAAAAGGTGTTACCCAAAATAGAAGAGGCAAGGGATGCATTGGAGGGGGATATAACTTTGGAAGAATTAAAAAAGGCCCTGTGTTCAATGCCGTTAGGTAAGAGCCCAGGCCCTGATGGGCTACCGGTAGTGTATTACAGAACATACCAAGAAACACTTCTGCCTTATTTATTAGATTATTTTAATTCACTTACACAAGGGGGGAATCTTGCACAAGAGACTACTTTGGCGCATATTACAGTGATCCCCAAAATAGGAAAGGACCCTACTAACCCGGCCAGTTATAGACCTATATCCCTGCTGAATAATAATTATTATTATTATACAGGATTTATACAGCGCCAACAGTTCGCGCAGCGCTTTACAATATAGGGCAGACATTTAAATCACAATACAATTTAAGACATGGTAAGGAGGGCCCTGCCCCTGAGGACTTACAATCTAAAAGGGAGGGGGAAGTGATACATGAGGAGGGAGCTGCGTGGGGATGAATTGTTTGAGAACGTGATGGTCGAGCGGTTAGGTTGAGGTGGGATAGGTTTCCCTAAAGAGATGAGTCTTTAGGGAACGCCTAAAGGCAGCCAAGGTTGGCGACAGACGGACAGGTTGGGGTGAAGAATTCCAGAGGATGGGAGAGACTCTAGAGAAGTCCTGGAGGCGAGCATGAAAAGGTCCATCAGGCACTGATGGACCTTTCTATGGGGGGATACCCACGCTTTTTGGCCCAATGGGAGGATGAACTTGGCAGCATATTAACAGAGGAGCAGAAAAAGATAATGCAATTATGTCATGCTTCACGATGAGCTCAAAGGTAGAAGAAAGTAACTATAAGCTACTAGCGAGATGGTATTTAACACCTTTCAGAATGGGGAAATTTGATAAAAAATATTCCAAGGAATGTTGGAGGAAATGCGGTCAAGAGGGTAATGTTTGTTCCATTGCAGTGACTCCCCAGAGGGATATGTTTGTTCCATTGCAGTGACTCCCCAGTGGTGAAATATAGGAGAACTGTAATTCCATTTTTATTGAATGCGGCAAAGGCGAATATTTCCAGATCATGGAGATGTGTATCAGAACCAGATATTGGCACTTGGTTTAAAATTATTGGTCATTATGGCGAAATGGAGGAACTTACAGCTGTGATAAAAACTTAGGCTCATCCTATAATGGAATATGGGCTAATTGGAAATTAAAAAATTCTCAGAGATAGGCGGAAATTATATTGGGCTGACTTTGTGGAAAATATAAAGAAGCTAAGGATTTGACTCCAGAGTAAGAGAACAGAAGCGCAGAGTGGCCCTGAGTAGCACGTAATTGAAGATATATTTGATTTTCACTATCATTTAGAAATAGAAATAAATTCATTTAGAAATAGGAATAAACGGCCTTTTCCCTCACCCTTTTTTCTTTTCCCCCCTCCCTCCCCACCCTAATTTCCCCAAATTCGCTTTACCCTCTCAACCGCACACAGTGATGTCACACTGATTTACTATATAAAGTAAATCACAGCTTAATAATAATACATGATACTAGGGATGTCCTGATACCACTTTTTCAGGACCAAGTACAAGTACTTCCCCTCGTGTACTTGCCGATACCAATTACCAATACTTTTTCTTAAAGGGACAGGTGACATTAAAAAAAAAAAAACAATGCAGACTAATGATTTTAGGCCAATTTCTTTAGGATTATGAAGAACTTTAATTTAAGACTGTTTTAGAACAATAAAACATTTGTATTTGCTTTCACACAGCTGTCGTGAAACTACAAATCCGATCATTTAACCTATTCATGTTAGCAGGGGAGAAATGTAACTATTACTGCAGTGTACTGGAAGTGTGTACTATGGATCATTTAACCTGGTACACACTTCCAGTTCACTGCAGTAATAGAGTTACAATGATCCCCTGCTAACATGAATAGGTTAATAGATCCATAATACAACTACATGTTATGTACTATGGATCATGATTTAACCTATTCATGTTAGCAGGGGAGAATTGTAACTATTGCTGTAGTGTAGTGGGGGTGTGTGCTGTATATATGTACTACATATACGGTACACACTGCAGCAATAGATTTACAATTATCCTTGACTAACATGAATGGGTTAAATGACCCGTATTACAATTACATGCAGGGCCAGCCTTAGGGGTGTGCGAGCAGTGCGGCCGCACAGGGCGCCATGGCAACAAGGGCGCCGTGCGGCCAAATTATGTACTAGGGATCATTTAATCTATTCATATTAACAGGGGATAATAGTAAATCTGTTGCTGCAGTGTGTACTCTATATGTAGTACATATACATAATATTCTAACACGTTGTGGGACTCACCTCCAAAAGGTGGACATGGCATTGCAACGTCTGACCAGGCATGTGACCCTCCTGTTGCAAGATTCAGTGACTTGGTGGGTGGACACAGATCTGAAGAGAATTTACACCAGGGCAGGAACAGCTTGAAAACCTTACATTGGTCCCCAGAGCCCTGAAGATGTAGGCAACAAATGTTGAGTCTGCACTAAGATCCAGTAAAGACAAGATATTCCATTGTTATGGTTTTAGAAGAGCTAATGTTATCAGCAGACTTTCTAGTGGATATTATCCGATTTCTGCTTGTTTAATGTCCATTTTGGTTACAGCAAGATGTGTCCTCTGTTTAAAACAGCAGAAGACATCAAAGCAAGGTCTTTAAACAATATCTGCAGGATTATCCCTCTTTGGTAAAACAGTGGAAGCAATCCAAAGAGTAACTTATGGAAAAATCTTAATTGCTCCCCAAAAGTAGAGAAGGAAACAACAACCTTGCAAGGTGCACAAACATAATTTCATAGGGCAGGAAAATCAAGAGCTATGCAAATCCAGTT
>NW_017307320.1:24171-28074 GCF_000935625.1 Nanorana parkeri
GCCAGCCTTTTTTTGAGAAGGTCCAGGGGAACAAAATAGAGGAATGACGAGTGTAGTGGAAATAGGCTCTCTCTTAGGGCACGACAGAGCCCTACTGATATTTTTAGAGCCCTACTGATATTTTTTTCCTAGAAAACAGCATATCTTCCAACCAAGAGAAGTGTCAGGTGCTAAAATTGTATATTGATGTATTAGATCAAACAGATGCACCTCGCTAATCAATAATCATAACGCGTGAATAATAAAGTGCTAGATATCAGATAAATCACATATAACCAATGTAGTTAATAAATACTCAAATAATAAAACGTGCCTCATTGTAATATCTCCGGTAGAGATTAAGTGCAAATGTATAATTATAAAGTCCACCATTAATTGATGCAAAAAAAGTGGCAAAATGCCAAGCTGTAAATAACCATCAGTGATAAGTCCTTCTTATAGCTGTAGTACTCAAACTCCCGGTGACTGTTAAACACACCTCACTCACCAGACTTCCATATTCAAAGAGGCATAACAATCCCAGATCGCAATCATGGTGAGTGTTTGCTCCTCCACTCGCATTAAGAACTTCCTCTTTGACTCTGTGCTCTTTTCACTAGAAAGCTTCCGGTTCAGGTGTGGTCGTTTACAAAACGTATCTGTTCCCCAGAGAGGAGGATGTGTAATATGCCAAAACAGTTTTTTTTTTTAATGTTTAAAACCACTTACAAGGTTCCCAGAAACAATCGCTTTTTCAAAAATATTCCAATCCATCACGAACAAGCCAGTCGAATAATCACACAATTAAAATCCTTCCAACTTAGCGTGTCCACCTCTCTCGACTCGTTCCGTACAAATACTTTTTCAAGAAAGTGCAGACGCCAGCGCAGAATTTCTTTATATTCATCTATGGTACACAAAATATGGTTCTGATTTTTGTTTTAGGCAGTGCTCATATGTATGTATAATGTGAATTACACATGAATAGCCCCAACGATATGTAGATACCTTAATATCCGATTATAAATTTTCAGTATGGATGGACGGAATTTAGCCTCTCGTCTTCGTAACTCCTGTGCGTCCCTCTTTCCCCATGTCCTCTGTGCGATGGATCTTGTCCCATTGGAGATGTAGATTGATTCACCACTAAGACCCTGACAAAAAGGTTATGCATTCTTTGATGTTTGTTACATGTTCACCATGTGATGTAATTGTTTTTGTTAAACTCTTAGGATAGTTACATGTGGTTACATCCATGATATTTAAATATTACAGGCAGCCTCCTATCTTCCTGAGGAAGCTTTTTAGCGAAACGCGTCGAAGTCTGGACCCACGGTACATCGATGCAAGACTTTTTGACATGTGTTTGACAAATATATAATGAACAACAATTATTTATCAATATTATAAATGGTTACTACCTGCTGATGCCTAGAATGTGGCCGTGTGGTCCAGGGAGGCTATATGCCTATGGTGATTTCAGATTGTATTATGTTTAGGAAATTGATGTGGATGTGAAACCAATGGGCTTTTTACATTGGCCCTTCCTTTATCGGTATTAAGTAAAATAAAAATGAATTTCTAAGAGTTATATGCGTAAGAATCCGGGCTGGCTGGGCTGAATACAATCTGGCACTGGTGCCGGTGGCCCCAGCGAAGAGCAAGCGGCCGCCTAATTAGAGAGCCGCCTCTGCAATAAAAGCGGTAGGTGGCCTCATGTCGCACACTGCTATGTTCCATGGCCCATGCGTTCTCTCTCCTCACACAGGATATCTCGTCTTTCTGTAGTTCCTGTTGTTCTCCCCCATGTCTCAGCCTCATCCTCCTCCCTCATTCCTCCCTGGGCTGAATAGTGATCTACGACTAAGTAGTATGTGTTGTCGGGGCCCAGGGCCCCTCTGGGGTTCCCAGTACCGGACTGAGTTGTATAGTGATAGTTACCGGAGTGTGTGCTGGTCTGGCACAGGACAGGTAATGTTCATTGTGTCCCTCAAAGATCCTCCTTTTGCTGTTGTGTGTCAGTGTGATCTCTCCGGTTCTGTGTTCAGGAATTTGGTGTACTGTAATCAAAGAGGGAGCCCAGGGAACTTGGTGCACTGTGCTGGACAAAACTACCAATTCACTCAGTGTACTGTGAATGTGTAATGCGAGTGTGTACTATGTGTGTATTGTGAGTATGTGTATTATGTGTTGTATGTGTGCTGTGTGTGTATTATGTGTTGTATGTGTCTTTTGTGTATTGTGTGTGTATGCAGTGAGTGAAGTGTGGCGAGGCCAGAGCTCTTTGTGTGTGTACTGGGCTAAGTCCATTCTATAGCATGTTTCAGAAGTTAGTGAGAGGGCAGCGGATGGAGACCAGGGAGACACTAAGATCCCTTGTGAGGGGACAGGCAGGGGCCCGAGATGAGATTAGATAAAGTGGACAGGCAAGGCCAAGAGAAAAGCAATTATAAAGCATGGGCTGGGGTTCTAAGGGGACAACCAGGTGTCGGGAATGAGATGGTCAACTGAGAGGGGGTAGGCAGCCACGACGGGTGCTAGCTTAAGGCTGCATAGGCAGCCACCTGAGGGCACTAGGGGTGGGGGCGAAAAATGCACCTTTTGCCTGTGTAGGTAAAAATCCTTCCACAGGCCCTGCTGCTTCCTGTCTGACTGACGGTCATGAGTGCTGAGGGGGTGCTCAGCATCAGGCCCATGATGCTCTTAAATCAGCCCCTAGGTACAAGACCTCCAGTTCAGGTGTCTTTCCTTTGGGTTGGCAGCAGTGCCACAAATGTCTATGAAAGTTCTTGTAGCAGTCATAGTGCTTCTGAGTCTTCAAGGAATATGTATTTCCCACTATTTGGACAATATCTTGCTTCTGGGCAATTCAAGAGATCATCTTTGTATCCTCAGATATCAAGTTCTTCTGACACTATGGGGTTGATTTACTAACCTTATAAACACACCACGAACATGTATACACCTCTGTAGTGTGTTCCCTCCCAGCATGATCTATGGGTGGAATCTAAACACCTTTGTAGTGTGTACACACCCAGCAGGTGTGTTGTGCAAAGCCCTGCATGAATTACAAGGCGATGTTGTGTAAATTAGCTCTATGTTGTGTTGCTTGCGTTGATGAATGCAGGAATGTAAATGCATGAGCTAACCATTTTTGTCTAAACTGTCAAGCAGCATTATATATGCATCATGTGCATGATTTTTCCATATATGGCATTAGTGGAAATATGCTTTTAGAGACTTTTTGGTTGATAAATACGTTTTGCTGTGTGAAAATCACACACACCTGGTGCGTGCGAGTGTTTAGGTTAGTAAATCACCCCCTATATCAGAAAAGTCATCTGGAGCTCAAACAGTCTCTCCACTACCTGGGAGAAGATTTCAACACAAAAAATTTAAAACAAATTCAAAAACAATTTAGGGCAGAGGTGAATTGGGCTTGTGGCAAGCATGAGTCCTGGAAACCTTGAATTTGACCACAATTGCAGTCCCATGGGCTCATTGGCATATGTGGAGTCTTCAATTTTCCTTCCTTCAGCAGTGGAAAAGACCATCTTAACTGCAACTGGTTCTCTTTCCGAAGAGTGTCAGGGGATCATTGGAGTAGTGAAAGACTGTTGAAAATCCCAACCCAGGCAGTAGGGGGTTGATTATCAGTGCGGCCACTTATTTTGGCGGATATTCACAATAAATGCAATAATCGGTATCGACATACAATATGCCAATGTTACCGATATTGCAGAGAGAGCGGCCAGCCCTGTAGCAGCGCAGCAATGTCCTCACTGTACTGTGTGCCCCCTCCTCCTGCAGAGTGCTCTCCACCCCGCTGCTTGTCACAACTCCAGCAGCTGCAGAGGAGAAGGAGACGGAGGCAGAGGGGGGTTTCGAGCCGGGCACAAGGTAGATAAATCCAGGGGCGGACTT
>NW_017307320.1:30205-65273 GCF_000935625.1 Nanorana parkeri
CCGGGAGAGGTAAGGCAGCTATTAGCATTGCCATGCTGCCTCTGGCACATATAGATGAGCCTGGCTGGGGACACCCAGCAACAGCATTTGGCTAATCCCTCCACTGCTGCTGCCAATGTGTTTGTGGAGAGAGAGAGAAATTTATGGAGAGTGGTACACACTGAGAATAAAGGATTAGGTGGACTTGTAGTCCTGAAGGCTTTGATGTTATCTGATTTGCTCATTAAGTATTGTTTTAAACAATAAATGCAAGCAACTACCGAAAACACATTTTAGTACATCTATGTATTCCCTTCAAAAGGTTAAATCTTTTTACAGTTCAGCTATAATTTAAAAACACAAGTTCTGATCTCGACTACTGTATACTTATTATGGGGTTGTGATTCAAAGTTTTGGAGCCAGGATAATAGCCAAATAGCATTTTCTAAAGGAAAACAGCAGCATCTGCCTACTGAACTTGACTAAATTTGCAGTTGTAGTCCTTGCTGACCCCATAGGCATGCTGGGGCTAGAAGTCCCCCTAGTGATCTGACAGGCATGCTAGGACTTATAACTTTAAATGTACAGAATATCAGCAGTTAATATTGGCTATCGGCCTAAAAGGCGGACGAATACCGGTATCCGCTCTGAAAAAATTATAGTCGATCCCTATCAGGCAGGCCCCTTCAACCCTGGAGACTTGATGAGTTTTACATTCAATCATATGAAGTTATTGGCAGTCTTTGAAGCCATGAAAGCTTTTTAGATGATTATCAAAGTCTATAAACTTGATGGCAGCCTATCTACCAGGAGCACAGAACTCATTAGCAAATGCTTTGAGTCATCACCTTAACTGTTACGGAGAGTCGGAGCTGAAAAGGAAATACCTAGCAAAGATCTTTGCCTGTAGGGTGTCCCTGAAGCGAACCTCATGGCGATTCCATCCAACACCCATTGCTCTCAGTTAGTATGCTGCTTCTTCTGTCCCCATAGGAAAAGATGCATTGGTGTGGCCTTGGAATTTTCAGTGTTTTATGTTTTTGCCCCTGTGGTCCTCATTGCTTGTGTGTTGCAGAACAGCCTCCAATAACTTTACCGCTGAAGAAATAACTTTTGTCCCAGGGGCAGTGGCTACAGCCAGATAGAAGACAACAATCTGCCCCCACCAGTTATAAAAAATCTTTTAAAGTCATGTAAGCCTTTCATCAAGTCTGCATGTTGCAGGGTCGGGAGAATATTTTTTGACTTGAAGGGAAAGAGTTTTTAATCTTTGGCGTTCAGAGATGGCCAGTCTATTAGAAAGTTTGTGAAAGGGTCTAGATTTAGGGCAAGTTTTCACACTCTAAAATTGCATATTTTTGTTTTGTCAGACTTGATGGGTGGCCCAGCATGGTAAAAGGGGCCTTGAAGATTCATCCATCAGTCAAACAGATTGTCCCAAAGTGGAATCAATCTTATGAATCCTTATAAATTTCCTTTATACTTCTGTTCCATTTGGAACCTAACTTTGAAGGTAGCCTGTGACGATGAGGTTAAGGCTCTGTTCACACCTAGGCGTATTGAATATGCGCGCTTGTCGCGCGTTTTTACCGCGAATCAAACGCGCGTTTCCGAGAGTGAATTGGCTGTATCCCAATGGAAACGCGCGAAAAAACGCCGCAAAGAAGCTCATGTACCTTTTCAGGCGTAGGCCGTTTTGTAGCGCGTTCAGGCGGGCTGAAATACGGCAAGGTGTGAACCATACCCATAGAAAACAATGGGATTTTCATGTTTGAGCGATTTGTAGAGCGTTCGTATAGCGTTGAAAGCGCTACAAAACGTACAGGTGTGAACCAGGCCTTAAGCCTATTAATAATAAATATGAAATTTTCTTGTCCCAGTTTAAAGCAAATGCTGCCTTTCATTTAGTTCAGTTTGCCAGGTCTCTTCAAATGAAAAAAACAGATCTGCTAATCTGGCCTGTGATCTTTATAGCCTTTAGTACTAATTAACAAGTGAGATACCAGAATCACCCTCTTAACCCTTTTTATGGCTGCCCCTAATTAAAGACAACCAAGCAGAATGGCAGAGCACCCATATTTTAGCAGTTGACAAGTTTATATAAACACAAGTGGACCTGGTAGATTTAATGGCCCAGTACTCGCCCCTAAAGTCATAAAAACTGAGTTACAATAGAAACTCGATTTCATAACTTGTAAATGAGAGTGATATTGTAAAATGAATGGCACAAATAGCTGGGTCTTGTCAAGACGAGAACATACGTGCCAAGAATGGGCCCATTATGATGGTCCGGGGCCTAATAAGTAACATTAGACCTCCTTGGCGGGGTAAGTGTCATACACCTACCAAATTTAGATTTGATTAGAAGCTACATTTAATGAAGCACAATAATCCATAGCCTACTCATGATTAGCTCATGAGCCTAGCGAAATATGATTAAGGAAATGAACATTAACCGTTTAGGAGGAGCAGAGGAGGACATTGTAAAGGTTTAGCCCTCCAGCTTTCCCTCCCAGCCCTGCCTTAGGGGCCAGGTCCGTGACACCCCCTAGAGGGCTGACAAAGATGCTGCAGGGCATCTAGAGAGGAGGCTCTTGTTTGTTACATCAAGGGAAAAAAAACTCCTGCAACATCAAGAAGTTCGTAACTTCCAGAAGAGTTGCCCTTTAATATCTGGAAATATCTGTGCAAGCCTTGTTTGGAGAAGAGCCACTCAGACCCCTCTTTTGCTTATTGAACTCATAAAACCAGGACTGTTAAGTATTCTCTTTTTATTCCCTTTTATTTTACAGTTATATTTTTTGTCTCTCTTTATTAATATCTTTTTCTGTATATTTTTCTGCACTAGTTCTTTTATTAAAGGACAATCTTGGAAATCATTAAGCTTATCTATAGGCTCTAAATAAGAACTTAAAGTATCCTTTCTCTGTGAAGAGCGATACTGTATAGTTCAACCTGTCATATTCCTGGCTGAGAGGAGAGCGGTATCATAGGCTTTGTTAAAGTGTTTTAAATTGTCACAGCACTTGCTAGGAAAGGTCCATGTTTTCCGTTTAAAAACACTTGGTGACAGCAAACATTTGATATGTTAAGGGTTAAACTGCGGACTTAACCAACCCTAGTGACGATCGTTCTGTCTGCTGGCCTGGGATTGTTGTCCTGTGAGCTGGGAAATCTCTGTGCAGGGTGAGGCTGAGAGTGGTGTCGCCACATCTTTGTGATGGCACACTCAGTTCAGAACTGTGTATAGTCACGTGTGATTGAAGTACAGCGGGTTCATGCACCCGCATGCAGACACCGTGGGACAGGAAGTGCCAGCAAGCAGAGGAGATCTGCAGCGCTAGAGGGACAGCTGAAAATGACAGGAAAGAAGATCGGATTAAGAGACATCATTTAAGGTAAGTGCTTACACTAACACTGGGGGGAGGGAAAAAAATTATACTTTAATGTCACTTCAAGGTTCAACGTGAGCGTATATACAATTTACAAATGTACCTTTCTAAACAAACCACATAACTAAATGAATAAAATGTGTGCATCCCCATTAGGAAACCAGTGACATGTTTGCCATGACTGGTAATGCTACTCCGTGCACATCATGCTTCATGTATACTATATTGCCAAAAAGTATTGGGACGCCTGCCTTTATACACACACGAACTTTAATGGCATCCCAGTCTTAGTCCATAGGGTTCAATATTGAGTTGGCCCACCCTTTGCCGCAATAACAGCTTCAACTCTTCTGGGAAGGCTGTCCACAAGGTTTAGGAGTGTATCTATGGGAATGTTTGACCATTCTTCCAGAAGCGCATTTGTGAGGTCAGGTAGTGACGTTGGACCAGAAGGCCTGGCTCCCAGTCTCTCCTCTAATTCATCCCAAAGTCGTTCTATCGGGATGAGGTCAGGACCCTGTGCAGGCCAGTCAAGTTACTCCACCCCAAACTCGCTTAGCCATGTCTTTATGGACCTTGCATTGTGCACTGGTGCACAGTTATGTTGGAACAGGAAGGGGCCATCCCCAAACTGTTCCCACAAAGCTGGGAGATTGAAATTGTCCAAAATGTTTTGGTATGCTGATGCTTTCAGAGTTCCCTTCACTAGAACTAAGGGGCCAAGCCCAACGCCTGATAAACAACCACACACCATAATCTGTGCTTCACCAAAACTTTGCACTTGGCACAATTCAGTCAGGCAAGTGCCGTTCTCCGGGCAAGTGCCAAACCCAGACACGTCCATCGGATTGCCAGACAGACGCACGATTCGTCACTCCAGAAAACACATCTCCACTTCTCTACAGTCCAGTGGCGGCGTGCTTTACACCACTGCATCCAACGCTTTGCATTGCACTTGGTGATGTAAGGCTTAGATGCAGCTGCTCCGCCATGGAAACCCAATCCATGAAGCTCTCTACGCACAGGTTGTTGTGCCGATCTGAAGGCCACACAAAGTTCGGAGGTCTGTAGCTATTGACTACAGACAGTTAGCGACTTCTGCGCACTGTGGGCTTCAGCATGCGCTGACCCCGCTGTCGTTTTACGTGGTTACATTTGCAGTGGTTCCCAGTTGCTTCCACTTTGTTATAATACCACTAACAGTTGACCGTGGAATATTTAGGGCTCAGTCACACTACATGCAGTGCGTTTCGGCCCGATTTTGGCCAGAACGCACTGCCTCGCATTGCAGCCGGTTCACTTTTTAGTGGGGCAGGAGGGGTCGTGGCGGGCCATTCAAGTGAATGGCGCCGTAGCCACGCCCTCCGGCCGCAATGCGATCCGCCACACGGGATCGCAAGGCACATTGTGCCTGCGGTCCGGTCCTGTGCGATCAAAGCACTTTGTAGCACTTTACGGTCCCTTAAGAAATCGTCCAAAAGTTTCTTGAATAATTCCACATTATTTGCTGAAATCACCGCCTGTGGCAGTGAGTTCCAGACCCTAACTGATCTTACTGTGAAGAACCCCCTTCGCCCCTTGCGCTGGAATTTTTTTTCCACCAATTTTAGGTGGTGGCCTCTAGTTTTCGTAATGGAGTTAATTTTAAACAGTTTATCGCTAATGTTGCTACCACCATTGAATATTTTGTACATGGAGATCATATCCCCCCTTAATCTCCTCACCTCCAATGTGAACATGTTTAAATTTAGTAGCCTTGTCTCGTAGCTCTGGTCCTCCATACCCCTAATTAGTTTGGTTGCCCTCCGCTGGACTTTTTCCAACTCAAGGACATCTTTTCTTAGTACTGGTGACCAGAACTGGACCGCGTACTCCAGATGAGGTCGAACCAATGATCTATAAAGTGGCAAAATTATAGACTTGTCCCTGCAATACATCCCCTTTTTAATACAGGACAAGACCCTGCTAGCTTTGTTTACAGCAGCCTGGCACTGCAAACTACCTTTCAGTTTGTGGTCTACAATGACCCCCAAATCCTTCTCCATTTCTGACTTCCCCAGCGGCATACCCATAATTGTATAACCCATTTGTTTATTTTTAATTCCAAAGTGCATTACTTTGCATTTATCGACATTAAACCTCATCTGCCACATTAATGCCCACTCCCCTATTTTATCCAGGTCCTCCTGTAATGTTATAATGTCTAAGTCCGTGTCTATTACCCTCCCAATTTTGGTGTCATCCGCAAACACGGAAATATCGCTGTTAACACCCTCCCCGATGTCATTAATAAATAAGTTGAACAATATGGGACCCAGCACCGAACCCTGAGGCACACCGCTCATTACACTAGCCCAGTCTGAAAAGGTGCATTTACAGATACCCTGTGGACCCGTTCCCGTAGCCAGTTCTCTATCCACGTACACACCACCTCATCTATGCCCATAGCCCTTAGCTTGTGTAGCAAGCGTTTGTGTGGTACCGTACCGTACAGAGGTAGGTAGCTGGGTAACAGATGCAGGGATAGATGGAAAAGAGGATATTCCTTATAGTCATAGTTAGGTTGAAAAAAGACATGTCCATGGAGTTCAACCTATATAAAAAAAAATTAAAAAAGCCTAAACAGAATGCTATGACCACAGCTACCCCCTGTTGATCCAGAGGAAGGCAAAAAAAAAGCCCCCTATAAAGCATGGTTCAATTTGTTCACCTTAATTTTGTCTAACGGTTTTTGGACCAGATCAATGGTCAACCATTGTGGTTCACTAGAGGCTATGGCACTGCTATCCCCATTATGGACTTGAGTTACATCGTGTTCCTTGGTGTGCACAGAGCTGAAAAAAGTATTTATTAGATTTGCCTTCTCTTTGTCCCCAGTTACCAACTCTGAGTTATCTTTTAAGGGGCCGACATGCTCAGACATGATTATTTTTTACTATTAATATATTTAAATAATTTTTGGGGGTTAATCTTGCAATCTTTTGCAACCTGTTGTTCGTTTTGAATCTTTGCAAGCTTTATTTCCTTTTTACATATTTTATTATTTTTTGTAGCTTTCAAATTACAACAGTGTTCCTTCATTTTTATATTTTTTAAATGCCCTTTTCTTATTATTTATGGCTTTTTTAACATTGGATGTCAGCCACATGGGTATTACTTTTAGCCTTTTTAACTTATTGCTTACTGGAATATATTTTGCCGTATGGTTGCAAACAATTGTTTTGAAACATTTCCATTTTTGTTCTGTGTTTTTTGATGAAAATATTCCCTCCCAGTAAGTCTTCAAGAGCAGCCCTCAGCATGGGAAAATTTGCTCTACTGAAGTTAAGTGTGTTTATTTTCCGGTATGTGCATTTTGTTTACAACTTAAGTTAAATGAAATCATATTATGGTCACTGCTACCCAGATTTTCTTTTATATAAATATTTGTAATAAGCTCTGCATTGTTTGAGATTACCAGATCCAGCAGAGCATCATTTCTAGTTGGGGCTTCTACAAACTGTACTATAAAATTGTCATGTAATAAGTTTATAAATGTCCGCCCTTTTACTGTTCCAGCAGTGCCATTACACCAGTCAATGTCAGGATAGTTAAAATCTCTGATTAATACTACAGTCCCTGCCCTTGCAGCCCTTTCTATTTGTTTAAGGAGCCGAGTCTCCATCTCTTCTGTAACGATGGGGGGCCTGTAACAAACTCCAACAATTACCTTTGCGTTATGCATTCCAGTATACAACTCCACCCATAACGCCTTAGCACCATCACACTCACCATCAACAAAGTCCTCTGTCACACTCACTTAAGATCACTTCTCACATAGAGACAAACCCCGCCACCTTTTCGTTTTACTCTGTCTCTCCGAAAGAGAGTATAGCCAGGAATATTAACAGCCCAATCTTGTGAAGAACCAAGCCAAGATTCAGCAATACCAATTATGTCATAGTTCTCCTCATGCACCAAAGCTTCCAGTTCTCCCATTTTGCTGTGCAAACTTCTGGCATTGGCAAACAAACAATTCAAGCCATTTTTACATTTTTCACTTGTAATTGCTGTATCTTTTGCTGAAGTACAATCAGTACTATCATCTCCAATGTTTGTGTGCAACATGGGAATTTCCTTATCCAGTTTGATTTCCCTCCCCCCATCGTCCCCTGTTCCAGCCTCCATTATAGCCAGACCCCTGTTTGACATATCTGCCCCATTATATTCCATCTTTCCCTCCCCACTTAATCATAGTTTAAATACTCCTCGAACCCTCCCATGAACCTCTCCCCTAGCACAGCAGCCCCCCTTCCATTTAGGTGCAGACAATATTTAGCATATAGGTTATACCCCAATGAAAAGTCGGCCCAGTGCTCTAGAAACCCAAAGCCTTCACTCCTGCACCAGGTCTTCAGCCATGCGTTTAGTTCTCTAAGCTCCTTCTGTCTGTCATGTGTTGCGCATGGCACTGGCAATATTACAGAGATTATCTTGGAGGTCCTTCCCTTTAGCTTGCAACCTAGTTCTTTAAATTGATTTTTAAGGATCCTTCATCTTCTATATATTCTGTCATTTGTCCCAACATGGACCAAGACAGCCGGGTCATGCCCAGCCCCTCCCAGTCATTTGTCCACCCGGTCCACCACATGCCGAAACATAGCACCAGGGAGACAGCAAACCACCCGGTTGAGGCGATTCGGGCGACAAACTATTCTATCAGTCCTCCGAATTATAGAATCCCCTATTACCACAACCTGTCTAGGTCTTGCTGCATTACCTTCACCACCCGGACTAGATGTGTTGCTCGCCGGGCTGTTAGGGGTAGCAGTGACATCTAGGGCTGCCAATTCCGAGTCTGACACCTGCACATCTTCACTCAACTTAGCAAATTTGTTAGGGTGCACAAACACAGGGCTGGCCTTCCTCTTCTGTGAGCCCCTGCCACTCCCTCTAGCTACAGTAACCCAGCTTCCTACCTGATCATCCTCACTTACCCCTCTACCCTCCACATCAACCCCATTAACTGCCTGCTCAGTGATCAGCAGACTCCTCTCAAGGTTGTCAAGTCTCCTCAGTGTTGCATTCCGCTCTTCCAGATCTCTAATGTGAGCTTCCAGAAGTGCAATCTGCTCACATCTGTCACAGCGGTATACACCCTGGAGCTGTGGCTCCAATTGTACATACATGTGGCACAGTGTGCACTGAACAAACCCTTCAACCTTGCTAACATGCTCCCACTTGCAATATTTATATAATTGAAATTAAAATAAAGATATTACTTACAGTTCAAAACCTCAATTTTTTAACGCCACTTAGCTCACAGGCACTTTGTTCCTAGGCACTGTGTGAGCAAGCTCAAAGTGAGTGGTGCACTAGCTTATAGTAGACCTGCATAATGAGAAGACCTGCATAATGAGACACACCTGAGATCAATTAACCCCTCCCCCTAACAAGAGACCTGCAAACCTGAGAGAAAAAAAAGGAACAGTTTAAAACTGACAGAAAAGGGCAAAAAAAGTGTTTTTAAATACTAAAAATGGTCTACAAAGGAAGCAGAGACAACAAGTATTCCACAAACCAAGCACTCAATATATCCCGAATAGCACAAATCCAATTTTTTTAACCACACTTAGCTCACAGGCACTTTGTTCCCAAGCCCTGTGTGAACTGGTATACCCCAATAAGTATGCCTGGTTGCATGACATTGGGGATATCAGATCAGCGGCATAATTGCTAAAGCAGAATACCTACTCTTGCTGCTAGGGGAGTGACTGCTACAGTATGGATGGGGGCATGTGCATAAGCAAAGAAAAGACAGATTCTAGTGGTAAATTATTCTTTAATTAGGACAGACAGGGTAATCTGTCATAAAGACCGCAATCTCAAAAAGCATGTTGTTTACGAGCCGCTCCAGTTTGGCACATTGTGGATCAGATAGAGCCAGATTGTGTCACCAGGTGTGGCTAGGGAAGACCTGCTGTCATGGTACACATTGGTACAAATTACAAAGTTAGAGAAAGATGGAGTTAAGAAAGATTTCAAAGGGGGGCGTGGCCTGAGCGGAGAACGAGATGGCCGCCTAATTCCGGAGCTCCTGACCACTCGCACCAAACATTAGCTCCTACAGCTCTTTCGAGGACGAAATGGGGGAAGATTGGCCCGCAGTACCCACCAGGGAAACAACCTGCACCAAAAGGGAACCCGACCCACACACAGGTACCGGACATATTTCGTACCCAGCGCCACGAGGCCTCAGATACATTAACCCCCAAGATGGCCGCTACTTAAACCCGCATGTCACAGGTCCCGTTTACAGAATCCGAGGAGACAGCGGTGCAGTCCTGCATCAAGCATCTGCCTACCAGATCCGACCTGTCCTCGATTGCTGGGGATATCAAAACAACACTATACTCAGCAGTGAATGAGCTGAGGGACGATATCCGTGACATCGGGCGCAGACTGCAGGTGGTGGAGAGGGAGGGAGCGGCCAGAGACGCAACACTCCACAGGCTCAGCTTCCACCAAGATGCCACCAAACACATTCCCTGATCACCATGCAGAGACAGCTGGAAGACCTGGATAATCGAGGTCGCGGACTCACACCAGACGCAGTACCCACTACCCTCCTCCAGCTATTCAATGACCTGCTAGAAAGCCCTCTGGACTCAGAGTTCGTACGGGCGCACCGAGCATTGCGGCCAAGGACGGCAATGGAAGAATCTCCCAGGGATGTCATATGCTGCCTGCAAAGTTTTCCCCTGAAGGAGGAAATACTACAGCGTGCCAAACGAAGAGGTGCAGTGTTCCTCGACGGAGCAGAGGTCAAACTCTTTCAAGACCTCTCCCTCCACACATTACAACAACGACGAGCCTTACGCCCTCTATTGGAATGTCTGCGCCATCATGGCATTGTCTACAGGTGGCGGTTCCCCTTCTGCCTATCGGCCACCCATAGGGGCAAGATGGCACTACTAAGCACACCAGAAGACCTAGACCCATTCTGCTTGATGCTAGATCTCCCTCCGGTTACCATCCATGACTGGTACGAAGACCTGAGGCCCCCGCCACCACCTCTACGGAACCAGCGGGAATCTTCTACGCCACCATCCACATCATCGACAAGGCACCCGCCGCTGCTGGACCGCACAGATCCGAAACGGAGCAGACTGCAGGGCTCTCCTCCACGAGGGACTGGTCCCCCGAAACACACAGGAAGACGGAATGAAGACAGGAGAGGTTCCCCCTGATTTCTCTGAAGACAACCTGCCACAGTTGCCCCTCAAGTTGGCGCCACACACTCAGCACGGGGACTCCTAATAGACCACCTCTCTCCTAGACACCACAGCCTCCTCTTTCTACCAGACCTACATGCGAGACTCACGCTCTTTCCTCCACGTCTACGGACTACTGTCAACCCACTACCTCACTGTGACTCACTACCTGACTCACTCAGACGATCGACAGAAGCAGTTACGGAACCCTCATGCCCCCCCCCCCATTTAATTCCCCCCCTTCTTTCTTTTTTGCCCCTCAAGATGGCAACACCGAACCTGATTGGACATACCCGGACGGACCTCGCTGCAGACCGGACACAGGAGGGCTGAGTATATCCCGCACCATTTCTGCTTGTTTGTTTATTTCATTAACACTCATCAACCACCACTGCCCCCTGCTACTCCTAACACTCCCCTACCCTACCCTACCCTACCCACCCAGGATTCCGTGGCACTAGACAAACCCACCCTCTCGCACCCTCTCATCCCCCACATGCCGCAGAACCAGTGACACTGCGGGAGGTGAAGTCCCTAGGAGTTCCCCACTGATCATGCATGCATCCTGACGCTGATGTTAATGTTTATCCTGAAGGATTCTTGGGTTTATTAGTTTATCCTTTTCATTTATAAGAGGTTTTAATAACTTGCAACCTGTTTACCGGCGACGGCATGGTCCAACCTCGGAACCACCCACCCCCTCCACCATATCTAGCAATAACTAGTGGCATTACCATTACCAGGGACCTGAGCTCAAGCCTGGAACCCACCATTGCCCTGTTATGGGTACACATTAAATGAACACCTTATGTCACAGGAGGGGGATGTGGCCTGGAGGACGGACGATGCTACAGCCGCCACAAGTTTTTGAGTCCACTATTGACTCTGATGTTGTACCATTGAATATCTTGCTAAAATCGACTGACGGAGCGGAACCCGAAGCACAGAACCCCCGCTTCCTCGGGCACCGACCTCTGACCGATCTCCCTCTCTTCCCCCCCCACTACTGGCACATTACCTGATGCAATCACGTTCTCCTCCCCACGCATAAATACCGCTTGGTTGCAGAGTGATACAGGACACTCCCATGTTCTCTTGTCTACTTAGACACCACAGACCCACCCCCCAAGTGAAGCGGTCCTTGCACTAACTACATCTTGTGCACCCTCACCACATACCCCGTTATCCAAACTCAGACGGTGCTTGACCCTAGTGTTGCCATACATTGATCTGTGTAGCACACATAGGGCAGCACCCGGGAGGGGGACCCCGCCGACCTGAAGATTGTTTCCCTCAATGCGAAGGGACTCAATGCCCCCGAAAAACGCTCCTTAATACTTGGCGACTTGTCTAAACATGCTGCGTCCATCGCGCTGATTCAGGAGACACACTTCAAACACGACAAAATTCCAAGATTCACCAACCATCATTTCCACACAGCCTACCATGCCTCCTCTCCATCCAACAAATCCAAAGGTGTATCAATTCTCATTCACAAACATGTCCCCTTCCAGGTTAAGGAGGAACTCAAAGACCCAGACGGGCGCTTCCTGGCCCTGAAAGGGACTCTAGGCCAAACGCCTGTGACGATAGCCACAGTATACTCACCTAACAAACAACACGCCTCCTTCCTCAGCAGATTCACCTCCCGGTGAAGAGCAGAGGGCATGCTGATAGTAGGAGGCGATTTCAACGCCCCACTGGACCCCCTCATAGACACCAGCGACAATAAATCTTCCCTGCCCTACCGGACCATCAAATACTTAAAACAACGAGTTTACTGTCAGTGTGTGTCAGCACGGGACGGTCACGGGACATTACCTTCTCATCCCAATCGTTCTCTTTCCTCTCCTGTACGCTGCACAAGTACACAGTCTCCCCCTCGTGCCTCAGCCCAGTCAAAACAGAATGATTAAGTTCCTCTATCTCCCCAGGGGACCGTCAGGGGGGGGAGACTGTGTACTTGTGCAGCGTACAGGGGAGGAAAGAGAGAATGATCGGGACGAGAAGGTAATGTCTTCCACTGCCTGCCCTTATTGATAATAACAGCCGGGCTGTGCCATTAGTGCTCCACCACTTCAGGGGGGGGGCTTGTCCCATTAGTGCTACTGTGCGTTCCAGAGTGGTAGCTGCTGGAACACACAGCAACTGCACACAAAATTCCCCACTTCGTTTAGTGGCACCAAAGTCACACCCCCTGCCCGCAGTACGATCGGACACATGGCAAAACATTGCCTGCGTTCCAGTCCAGTGCGCACGTAAAAAAATAGAGCATGCAGCATTTTTTTTTGCGTTCACGCTGGACCAGATGCAGGAAATGTTTTGCCATGCATCTGATCTCACTGCGGGCAGGGGGTGTGACTTCAATGCACCGCCATGCCCCTTCCCACCCCAGAACGAAGGGGGAAGTGAGCGATTGCGGTTCGTTCCAGCAGCTACCGCTCTGGAATGCACCACAATTGGTGTTAACAAGCCCAGAGGGGTTTATAGAAGCCTAGGGATCAACAAGAGGTTCTGGGAGAGATGAGCAATTTCTACTTCTCACATATGTTACCCCTGACACCAATAAACTTCTCAGCTATCTATTCAGATCACCATACACCTTCAATCCGCCACACAATCTCTGTTCAATCTACTTCAGATTTTCCAAAACTGTATCGTTTTTTTATGTAATCTGCCAGGCCCTTCCTATACATGGAAGTTGGTAGATCTAGAGGAGATTGTACAGTCAGATTGTAATGTGTGGGGAGCTTAAAGTGACCTCAAATTCATAAATCCCCTCTCCCCCCCATGCTGGTGTAAGGACTATGTCTCTTGATCCGATCATCTTCTTTTCAGTAATTTTCCAGCGGTGGTGCCGGTCTCTGATCCAGCACTGACTGCCGTGTCCCCTGTGTCTGTCCGTGTGCATTGACTTACACTGTGCCTCTCTTCTCCCGGCCAAAGATCTCTATTGAGCATGCGCCCGCCCCATCATCCTTTGCGGCTGCCCGAGACACAGGTAAGTTTTAACCTTTTAGTTACTTTTTCTTTGTAATATTTTTGCATATATCTACTGCTTGCCGGCTGATTTATTAATACATCGCTTGCTAGCAGTAGATATACAAAAAAACGCCAGGTTTAAATTTTCCTTTAAGGGGACGTTTTCACTTTCCTCTGACCAGCCATGTAAGGAGCATTCTTCACACTGACCACCAACCTCTGCACTCTGTTACGTACTCTTGATTCCTGTGGTGCCCTGACAACAATGTATACGAGGTTCTGCCAGGCTGATGCCAGCCCAGCCAGTCACTTCTGTATAATATACTTAGCAGCCTCCTCTTTCCAATGCTGGAATAAGGGATACAGCGCCCGCCTGTTACTATTTAAACAGATGCTGGCTGTATCCAGCTTCTAGCAAGTTATGCAAAATGTTTTAAACAGGAAGGGGTGGGGCAAATTTAGATGGGGGGGCGCAATCTAGTCTTGCCTAGGGCAGCACAAAACCTAAATTCACCACTGCCTACGCCTGTGCGACACTTGGCGGACTCTCAACCCATTAGGTAGAGATTACACATACTACTCCCACATTCACTCTAAATATTCTAGGATCGACTACATTTTCGTATCCCAGTCCAATCTACCCAATACAAACTAGTAGTCCCATCACTGGAGCATTTTTTTGAACTCTATTTTATGGTTTATCCGATTAACCGATTAATCGAACCTAATAATCGACTAACTAATCGATTTTGAAAATAATCGTTAGCTGCAGCTCTACTATCGACCAAGATCAGAAGGGCCTTTACCCTACGCACCGGCCACTACTACCCTGAGGGAGACAAATGTAGTAGGCTCTTAGCCAGAGCGGTACGCGCACAGAAATTCAGCTCCCACATACACAGTATAAGGAAATCTCCCGCAGTATTACTACACTCACCTCCAGAGATAGCTTCCTGTCTTCAAGAATACTATGCTACGCTATACAATCTTGACCAATGTACCCCGTCAAAGCCCATAGATGCCACCCGATTATCTCAAATAACTCAATACCTAACGCGAGCCAACATGCCCCAGATTAATGAAAAGCTACTGACAGCCTTAAACAACCCCCTCACGATAGAAGAACTCCAGACTTCCCTCAAACAATCAAAGCCGGGCAAGAGCCCTGGCCCAGATGGCCTCACGTCCCAGTACTACAAATCTTTCACAGACACACTACTCCCCCACATGTTAACGGCTTACAACTCCCTAACACACAAACATCACCCACCACCACAACACCTAGAAGCACACATAACAGTGATCCCCAAAGAAGGAAAAGACCCCCACCTCTGTGCGAGCTACAGACCCATCTCCCTACTTAACGTAGACCTGAAGTTATTCACGAGGGCCCTGTCGAATCGCCTTCTCCCGCTGCTCCCTGATCTGGTTACTACCTGCCAGGTGGGCTTCATTCCGGGGAGAGAAGCCAAAGACAGCACCACCAGAGCACTGAACCTCATACACTGGGTGCAACAACGGAAACTCGAAATGCTGGTGCTGTCAACAGATGCGGAGAAGGCATTCGACAGGGTAGCATGGGACTTCATGTTCGAAGTACTCAAGCACATAGGCATAGGAGAACGCATGCTCACCTGGATACAAGCCATATATTCCTGCCCCAGAGCTAGAGTGCGAACGATGGGCTGTTTCTCGGACAGCTTCCCAATATCAAACGGGACCCGTCAGGGGTGCCCGCTATCCCCCACACTCTTCGCCTTAGTCCTGGAACCCTTCATTAGAATGGTGCAAAACGATGACCAAATAAGCGGTATCACAATAGGGCCCACGACTCACAAAACGATGGCGTACGCAGATGACCTCCTTTTCATCCTCTCTGACCCCCTGCCTTCTCTGACACATCTTATGACTGCATTCGACCTCTACGGTACATTTTCCAACCTAAAAATAAACTTCACAAAATCTGAGCTTATGCCCCTCAACATACCTCATGCCATGAACCATCGCCTTCAATCATCCTTGCCTTTCCTAAGGCGGCCAACCCGCATACAATACCTAGGAATAAAGCTGACTTCAGATTTATCCCTTCTTTATGAATCCAACTTCGCGACCATACACGAAGCAATCCTCAAAGACCTTGAATCTTGGAGGCAACACAGCTTTTCATGGTTGGGAAGGGTACCGATGCTGAAAATGAATGTCCTCCCCAGACTCTTGTACCGCTTTCAAACCATACCCATCAAGCTACCGCGATCATTCTTCAAGGCACTAGATGCAAGCTTTTCCTCCTTTGTCTGGAAATACACACGACCTCGCTTAGCATGGTCTTTGCTTAAAGCACCTAGGCATATGGGTGGCTTAGGGGTCCCTGACACATACACATACAGGGCCACACACCTTACCAGAGTTGTACACTGGCACCTCCACACGGACACAAAATTATGGGCATCGCTAGAGAATGCGATACCTGACACTCCCCTTACATCACTGGTATGGCTTAGAGACACCCAGTGGCCTGTAAATATAAGGAACCACCCACTCATTGGAGCGACTTTGGCGGTCTTCTCTGCAGAACAGCGCCGCAATGCTCTCACCTCGTCATACAGTCCCATGGAACCCTTAACGCACAACCAGGACTTCCCGCCAGGTAACACCAGAGAGTTCCTATTGCATTGGTCCCTGGAACCCCCACTCCGAGCTCACCTATTTTTCGAATCCAACAAATTTCTTGATAAAAAAAACCTTTCAGACCTCACGAAAAAGGGCTCACTCCCCTGGTGGATATACTTTCAGATCCGACACTTCCTAACGCCCCACACACGCAAAGCATCCACTTCTAGAACGCTGACCCCATTCGAAAAGACTCTGCCTAGGGAAAGGCTTAATCGGACACTTAATCTCATGGCTACATGACCTGTTACGAGACAACTCTTTACCACAAATAGCTCGCCCACACTCTAAATGGGAGCGGACCCTCCACACCACACTCTCTGACGAGACCTGGTCTGACATATGCATAACAGCTCACAAATGTACAATTAATAGCAGAATGCAAGAAACGAACTATAAACTTCTCACATCTTGGTACGTCCTGTACCAAGATGTGAGAAGTTTATAGTTCGTTCGATATTGATGGGTGTAGTGTGTGGGGCATCCTGCCCCACACACTACACCGCATTTACCCATCAATATCCCAGTTATGCTGGAGATGCCACACTGAAGTGGGCACCCTTACCCACATCTTCTGGTCCTGCTCCCTCATTCAACCCTTTTGGGAAAAAGTATATGAAACCATTCACAAAATAACCGGAGTCGCACTCCCCTTCACCATTACAGCCGCTCTTTTCCATTGGGTACCCGACCGCCCCAAGGGTTCATTTAAAACACTCCACAGACACCTCATCAATGCCGCACGCACTGTCATTCCTCGCCATTGGAAGTCAGACCATATACCCACTATACGCGAATGGTTGTCACAAGTGGGCCACGTATATGAGATGGAAGAACTCCAAGCTACTAAACAAAGACACCTTAGATGCCTTCAGATCAAAATGGATCTGCTGGTCTTATTTCATTGGTACTGCCACTTTCACTGCCTTACACTGAAACGCTTTCGCACGAAGCATGGGAAAAGAGGCGGCCTCATCCCCCATTGTTCACACTGCCCCCCTTAAACGATACCCTAACACTCACCAGCCCAACCTCCTCACCCATGACCTATACCCTTTTCCCTCTCCCTCACCCTGAGCTCCCACCTTACCCTCTCACAAATCGGCTGTAATAGCTGATCTATAACTCTCAGAATTCCTGAACCCGCCAAAGGTTGACAACAACGTCCTGCTGACACGCCGCAATAGTAGTGACAGATCAACGAACAATAGGAACAAAAGAACTCACCCATAATTTGATGTGCATGATCCCACGAACACCGACCATGGGTTTCAGGGAACGGCCGTAAAGATAGTTACCTGTCTTGCACCCATTTATGCACCTGTTGAAAGCCCAGCTATGGGCTCACTGTATTACTTTACATGTATACATACCTTTGTACCTTTTATAAACCTAAATAAAAATTATTTGAAACAAAACAAAGAACGATTTCAAAGACTTTAGTGATTCACTAAAGAAAAAAAGACATCCAATGTAGTTTTCTCTGAAATGCTGCCAGTGCCACACCAGAGAGACAGCAGGATCTAAGAGAGCTGAAGAAGAGGCTGAGGAACTGGTGTAAGAAAGAGTGATTTGGGTTCATGAAGAATTGGGTTGACTTTTAGGTCGGTTACCAGCTCTACAGTAGGGATGGATGGCACCTAAATGTGTAGGGTGCAGCTCTGTTGGGGAGAAAGTGGTAAGAAAGTTGGAGGAACTTTTAAACTAGGAACTGGGGGGAGGGATCAAAAGGCCTATTCAGGGCAATGAGCAGGGATCAAAAGGTCACAGAGCATAGATATGGGGAAATTAAAGCGTGAATGGAGATCACAACTGATAGAAGAGAAACCATATTACCCGAATCCAATGCAGAAAGTTCAGATGTAGCGAAAAGCTATCAAATAGTAAGCAATAAGAAAATACTAAACACGAATACAAAATTGAAATGCATGTTCACTAGATGCTAGAAGTCTGGCGAAAAAAATGGAAGAGCTAGAACTTGTACTACTTGAGGAAGATTTTGACTTTGTGGGAATATCAGAAACCTGGCTAGATGGCTCACATGACTGGGCTGCAAATATAAGGGGGTACAATTTAAATTGGAGGGATAGGGCAATAATAAGAAGGGAAGGGTATGCCTGTACATCAGGAACGATTTTAACCTCCCTGGCGGTATTCCCGAGTCTGGCTCGGGGTTAATTTTCAATACCAGGAGCGGTAACCCCGAGCCAGACTCGGGAATGCACAAAGTGTCACTTACCTTGTCCCTGCGAGCCCGCGGCGTCCTCTGCTGTACGCGGCCCGAAAAAGAAACTAAAAGTCAGATGCCGGCATCTGACTTTTAGCTTAGTTTTCGGGCGTCATAGCCGGCGGGAAATTTAAAAGTGAAAAGTTGCAATGTACACAGAATACACACAATACAATGTAATCTGCTATGATTACACTTATGTATCAAACAATTTCACTTCAATTTTGTCCCCAGACAAAAAGGGGGACTTCAACTATACAGATATTGACTACGCAAATGGAACTGCCCACTCAACTAAGGCCCATCACTTCTTAAACCCACTACAGGAACATTTTAAAAATGGACAAATGGTAGAAGCCCCAACTAGAAAAAAAATGCTCTGCTAGATTTACACATTTTGACCACCACAGGGCTGTTTACAGATGTGGAAATAAGGGACACCTTGGGAAACAGTGATCACATGGTAATAACGTTCATGGTAAAGAATACTAAACTTCAAAAAGGCCAACTTTAATGAGCTATAATCCTTACTTTATGATACTAAATGGGACCAAATTTTCCTGACAATGAGCATTGAGGACAAGTGGGAATGTTTTAAGGCCATAATAAATAAAAGCATTAACAAGTGCCGCTAACCAACAAATGTAAAATCAAATTTAAATCTGGGTGGTTCAATATTAAGGTAAAAAGACATAAATGCAAGACATCAAAAATATGAGACAGAGGGGTCATCAACAGCCTTTCGGCACTACAAGGATTACAACAAAAAATGCAAAAGAGCAAGGGCGGCAAAAATTTACTTCGACGAACACATACCTACAGAAGGTAAAAGGAACCCTAAGAAATTATTTAAATATATAAATAGTAAAAAGGTACAGATAGAAAATGTAGTAGAAAATGTAGTAGAAAATGTAGCCCCCTTAATAGATGAACAGCGGAAGTTTGTTACCAGTGACAGACAGATTTCATAAACAAGGTTTTAATTCTAACAATAGATTAAATGTAGCTCAGTGGCTGACAGTGATCAGAGTGAAAAAAGTCAGGAAAAACTGATTTGTAAAACAAATCTCCAGGACCAGATGGGTTACAGCCACGAGTTCTCAAAGAACTTAGCACAGTAATAGTCAGACCACTATTCCTAAACTTTACAACAATTTAATGACTGGAATGGTACTGACTGGCGGAAAGCGATTGTGGTAGTGATTTTCAACAAAGGGATAAGATATACACCTGGTAACTATAGGCCAGTGAGCTGAACATCAATAGTATGCAAATTTGAGGGAATGGTAAAGGACTATATACAAAAATGTACTAATGACAGTGGATTATACTGTAACAACAAACAGGAATTTAGGAAGGAACCTTCTGGTCAGACCAACCTATTAACATTCTATGCAGGGCAGCCATCAGAAATTTTGGGGCCCCTTACACAGCTTTAGGCCTGGGCCCCCCACCAACACTCCACAGGCCTTTTAAACCAGCTGTCCCATCAAGTCTGCCCACTGGCCTTCAGTGCACTTACATTTATTTTCTGTATCAATATGTTTATTGAAATTTTCACATATCAAACATAAGATATCGGTTCAGTGTATCATTGCTTTGGTTCTTCATTACAATCATGAATTCACAGGTACTAGAATCACGTATGATACATAAGCATATTCAAGGAACAGGGAGACCTTGCATTCGCAAGCGCTCAAATTACAGAATCGACTCTATGACATGTGCGGTGACGCTAGTTCCCTGCTCCCTGGCAGTGAGCCGAAGATCAACCAGAAACCTAAGGCGGGGTAAAGGCCCCAGGAAACAGAGAATAGGGGGAAAGGGGTAAAAGCGTGTTAGGGGGGTAGTAGTAGCCGGTCACCCATACTACTAGGGAGTGGGGGGGTCCCATATTTGCATACATCAATCATCCTACGGGACATCCATGGCTTCCGCCCTTCACGTCACACACGGATAGCCATCAGCTGTCCAATCCACTTTATATACCCTGGTAGCTCATTGGGTCTATCCCTGGGTGACGGGATGAGAGCCATGGTTCCCACACACTCAGGAACCTAGAGTGTTTGTCTTCCAAAATACTAGATAGTCGCTCATTAAGCATAATATGATCCAACCTCTGTTTAAATTCTCCATAACGGTTTTGTTGTTCCAGTTTCCTGCGAACGTCAGTTTGGCTGCAAGGAAAATAAAGTGCGCCAATGCCCTCTGAGGCTTACTCAATCCTGGTATGGACATGTGGAACAGGGCATATTGGAAATTGATTGGGATATGTGTAGAGAATAGGGAGCCAATTCATTTAAATATCTTGACCCAGAATCGTGTAGCCAGGGGGCAGCGCCACCAGGTATGTAGCATATCCCCCTTTTCTCCGCACCCCCGAAAACAGGTACTGGAGGTTGTGGGGAACAGGCGCGCCACCCTGGCTGGGACCAGATACCACCTCATCATTACCTTATAGGCTACCTCAGCATTTGTAACGCTAATAGAGCATTTTGCGACATTGCGCCAAATCTGCTGCCATTCCTTCATGGACCACTGACGGGGCAGGTCCCCTTCCCAGCTGCGAACATAAGTGTGGGAAGTGTGGCTGACCAATCTATTTAATTGTGAACAAAGAATTGTTATGAGGCCTGGGGCCTCCGGGGCGTGAAGACACATATGTTCAAAGCAAGTAAATAAATTCGTGGGATACCTCCTCCGAATTAGAGAGTGGAAATCCAATGGTGTAGTTGAAGATATCTATGATGTTCAACTCCCGGTATTTGATTGTGTTCCCGCAAGTATTGCCAGGAAGGAATGGCAGAGGAGCGCAGAAGGTCATGCATCCGTTGTTCGGAATCCGTTGTTTATCCACCAACTAAAGGCCGTGGGGTTGTCCAGGCCAGGCCTAAAGAGTGGTTGGGCGAACAAGGGAAGCAATGGTAGGTATGGTGAAAGCAGGTGCGCTTAAGTGTATGCATCATGAGAGGGCTAAGGGTCCTTGGTCTATCACAGGCTGGCAAACCAGGGTAAAGCCGTGAGAGGCATGGGGGAGCAATTCGGGATTTCCAACATAAGCCATAGTGGGGGCAAGTGGCGCTGATGCATAGTTATTAGTGGTATGAGTTGAGCAGCTTGACAGTACTGCAGTACATTGGGGAGGCTCACACCACCATCAAGTTTACGTTTGTATAGAGTGGTTCTTGCCACCCGAGACCTGAGGGGGTGCCAGATAAACTGGAGGATACTCTGCTGCATTGAGCGCATAGCATGAGAGGGAATTTGCACCGGCAGTGTTCTAAAGTGATATAGGAGTTTGGGCACAAGCATCATCTTAACTGCTGAAATTTTTCCCATCCAGGACAGATTATGGGTCGACCATGAGGCGAGTAATTGTTTCAATGTATTGAACAATGGAATATAATTTGCGGGAATACAGGGTTTCATAAGATGCCTTAATTTTAATACCTAGGTACCGAATATAGGATTTAGCCCAGGTGAATGAAAAATTGGTGCGAACATTCTCATACATCAGGGCAGGTAGAGATATATTCAAAGCAGCGGATTTCCCCCAGTTCACTGAGAGCCCCGAGATAACGGAGAACTGCTGTAGGAGGTTGAGCAGGTTGGGGACTGTGGTGTGTGGCTGCGTCAGGGTCAGCATAACGTCATCAACAGGCTAGCCTTATACTCCACTCCCGCAAGTTCAATTCCTCTGATGTTGGCGCTAGAGCGAAGGAGTATGGCCAGGGGTTCAATTGCCAACGCAAAGAGCTGGGGACAGTGGGCATCCTTGGCGGGTTCCCCGGTAGATAGGGATCTCCTGGGATAGATGTCCCAGATACTTTACCTGGGCCATCGGATTAGAGTATAGGACCCATAACCATATTAGAAAGGATTCTCCAAAACCCCATTCATGTAGGATATAGTGTAGGTATTCCCAGGAGATAGAAACAAATGCCCTCTGTAGATCTAGTGATAACAGGAAACCCAGAATATTACGAGACTTGAGGGCATGGATCAGGTGGATTATTTTGCGGACATTATCTTCTGCCTGTCTACCAGGGATAAAGCCCACTTGGTCCCTATGGACGATACTGGGGAGTATTGAATTGAGACGTGTGGCGAGGATTTTAGTTAGAATTTTGATATCAACGTTCAGTAAAGATATGGGGCGATAGTTATTGGGGTCTAGTGAGTCTTTGTCAGGTTTGGGAATCATGGATACGTAGGCTAGGAGTGAGGAGGGGTGCAATGTTCGGCCCTGTCTGAGGGAGTTCAACATTGCGGCCAGTTTAGGTGCCAGTTTTTTATAGTAAAGGGCCGAAAAGCCATCAGGGCCAGGGGCTTTAGATGGTTTGAGGTGCTTAATAGCCAAAAGTATTTCTGCAGTGGTTACCTCTGAGCTGGTCCAAGTCATCCCGTTTGATCTGTGGGAGTACAACATCCTGTAAGCTATCGTCTGCCTTCTCAGCGTTAAAGGTGTGAGATTTAGTATAGAGAGAGGTGAGGTTTTCTTGGAAGGATGCTAAAATCTTTAGCGGGTTTGCAGATATCGTGCCCCCAGGGGTGTTCAATTTAATAGGGGCTGGTCTATCAGGCAATGTTCTAAGTTTTCTAGCCAATAATGTGCCAGGTTTGTTTGCCCGTGAGTAGAATCTATGCTTGGTCCACCTCAAGAGCCCTTTCTGCAACCTGATACAGCAAGAGGTTCAGTTCCGTCTTCACTGAGTTCAGGCGCGCCAGGAGCCCCCGGTCGAAATTATCTTTTAATGCTCTGTCCAGGGCTTCTAACTCATCCTGCAGTTCGGTTACCTTCTTCCCTCTCTCTTTTTTTGCCCCTCATTCAGCTCAAAGTATTGTTTAGCGTATAGTTCAATAAGGGACATGTTCTCCACAGTGGACAACAATGATGATTTGTTTATTCTCCAATGCCCCCTACCCTGGGTTCCCCCCTCTAGGCGGAACTGTACCACATTTGTGGCATGGTCTGACCATGGGACTGCTTTAATTTGAGCTGATGTAAAGTGATTCAGGCATCGTTGGGGAGTAAAGACATGGTCGATTCTACAAAAAATCTGGTGTGGGTTGGAGTAAAATGTAAAATCCTTAACCGTCGCACATCCACTAGGTGGTGGTCATTCAGTAGAGTGAGAAAGGCGGAGCTATTGAAGGGCACGTTCTTATTCTGGCCTGGGTCTTGTGACTTTTTGGCTTTATCCATAGTGGGGTAAATCACTAGGTTGGAATCCCCGGCCAGAAATAGAAGGCCCTTGGCATGATGTGCCACTGTTTGAAATAAGTGGGATAAAAATCAGAGTTGATGGGCATTAGGGGTATAGTAGTTTACAAAAGTCACCTCTACATCAAATAGGGTGCCAACCAGGATGATGTAGCGGCCCGTGGGGTCAGCTATTTCGGTGTGGCATATAAAGGGTAGAGACCGTCTGAAGGCTATTAAGATCCCCCTCTTCTTTTCAGTAAAGTTAGCGCAGTGAAAGATGGGGAAGTGCTTGTGGAGGTAACGTGGACAGGAGGTCTTTGAAAATCTCGTTTCCTGCAGGCATATAACATCTGTATGGCATGAGGAATTATACGAAAATGCTTTATGACGTTTAGATGGTGAATTGAACCCCTGGACATTGTGGGATAGTAGTGTAAACTTACTTGCCATTGGTAGGGTGGAAGAGAACTTGCCTCACCTGTAGCAGCCGCACTGCACAGTGGAGTGGAGGGCAGGAGATGGTGTAGCACGGAAGTTGAACCGGAGGAGTCATCACTATAGGGGACCCAAAAAGAGGGCAGGGACAGGTTGGGGAAGGATCTTCAATAGAGGAAAGAATACAGGTTAAGACAGACAAAGACAAAACAATCAGTTTTAACCATCCTTGGAGGTAGGCGGAACAAGCCAGGTGAGGGGGAAAACCCCTTCCTCTGCCTGTCATCATGGGGGGCGCGATACCACCTCTCCCCAGGGAAAGCAATCAAACAATACACCTTAGTAAAGTTAAGATTTTTTTTTTTTTTCAAGTCACAGGTAGGAATGCATATAACACTGCTGCGGATCAGCTACAGGGCAGGAGCGAAACACGGGTTGCTCAAGGTAGCCACCTGTATTCTCAGCCACCGCACATGCATGCTTGCATATATAACAGTGGAGTCCGGACGGAGCCCCTAATAAACGGCATATAAACAAACTATCAAACGATTCAACTTAGTGCAGGTAGAGCAACTCATTTAGTGGAAGATAGACCATGGGCTGTATAACGGCAGTCCTTAAACCAGTCCAACATTGCCAGCTCACCGGCTGACACTTCCAGGAGGTCGCCGGTGTCGGGAGGGTGAAAACCTGAGGAAGAAAGGGGTTAAACTCAAAGCGATAAGTGAGACCCTCAGGCCGGATCAAAAAGGGGAGGGCTGTCCCCCCTCGTTTTCTGCGAAGCGGCTCTCATCTTCTGCTTCTTTTCCCAGATCGCAGTTGGCAAGGCTGGGCGCTGGCTATCCCCCGAAGGGGTAGAGATCAGCTGGGAGGCAGATAGAAGGGATAGGCTGACCAGAATCTTGCGAAGTTCATCCGGCGTGGTTGCAGTAAACGGTCCATCTTTGTGGCTTAACATCACTTTAAAGGGGAATCCCCATCTGTATGGAATGTTATTCTCTCTGAGGATAGCAAGGAACTGCTTCATATCCCTGCGTTTTTGAATGGTAGTTGGTGACAGGTCCACGAAGATTTGATATGGGTGCCCCTGGAACTGTAGGTCCCGGCGTTCACGGGTGGCATGCAGGATGGCTTCTTTCGTTTTGTAGTATGTAAATTTAATGATGACGTCTCTCGGTGGGTGTATACAGTCAAATTCAAGGCGTTCTATCGGTATTGACGGAACCAGTTCCTGGAAAAGGGCTGTAACTGAGGTAAGGTCCTCTATAAACTCAGGCAGTCCCCTGATCCGCAGGTTACGTCTGGCCCTGTTCTCCAGGTCCTCCATTTTATCCAATGCTAATGTCAGTTTGTCAGAGAAGGAATCCATCTCTTTCTCCTGTGATTCAATTACAGTGATCACGTTATCCATTTTCTGTTCCAACAGATCTGTGCGGGCCCCAATCTCCCTGGTCAGTGTGGCTGCCAGCTTGCTAGTAGCTGCTGAGAGTTCCGTTTGTAACATGCTGCGGAACTTGTCAAGCAGGGCGGCATCTCTGTCACTCTCATGGGTTTCAACAGGGGTGAGGGGCAAGCTGTCTACTGAAGGAGTCAAATACCTCAGGTGCAGCTGCTTTGGTTGCACGTGTCCCCTCACGGCGTGGTGTGTCCGCCATCTTGGGCTCCCTTCTCCCTCCCTACCATACCTAGTAGTATCTGTCGGTAGCATTTATAAAACACTTCGATGAGTTTTTCAGTATACAGAAAATACAGGGATATGGGAACTGTTAGTAACATGTATGTGTACTGTACGATCAAAAAAAAAAAAAAAGATTGCTTTACCAGTAAAATCCATTTCCTGTATACAGTACAGGATGTAGGCAATTCAGGGATGATTGGGTAAAATGCAGGTATCATCAGGTGATGGAGACTGGCAAGGGCAGTGAAGACCCTCATATATCCACACCCAATTATTGCTTTTTAGCAAGCAATAGGGGACATAGAGGGGAAGAGTCCTGTGTGTTGTACTGTACTCCATGTCTGAGATTTTACTGGGAAGTCAAATCCAGAGTTAGGACTTGCCGGTAACTCTATTTGCATTAGTCTTCCAGGACAGCATCACAAGATGGAATCTCCTCCCCCAGACACAGGAAACATGTCCCACAATAGCTTTAAAAGGTCTGCCTCTTCTCCAGTCCCTCAGTCACCACGAGAACCAGAAGGAAAACTGGAAAAAAAGCAAACACAAAACACCACCAAAAACACGAACACGACAAGCATCAATGGGTGGGCAGCTGCTGTCCTGGAAAACTATTGCAAATAGAGTTACCTGTAAGTCTTAACTCTGGATTTTCCATAACATCTTCCAGGACAGCATCACTAGAGGATGGCCAAGAACTTACCCAAACTAGGTGGGACAAGCCATAGAGTTTGATAGCATTAATGCGATTGCGGTGTTACTATGCCTGTATCATGGAAGACATTTTTAAAGAAGTCGCGAAAGTGGAAAGCACGCGGCCATTGTTCAAGCAATGCAGGGATCTACTAATCCATTGCTGCAGGTTCAGAATTGGGTAGCAAACATGATCGGTACCAGAAAGTGGCGCAAACGAAAGGGAAAGTATGCTCTTATTTTTGCTGCTGATTGGATAGCAGATAAATATCAGGAGTCTTGTAGGCTGAAGCTGAGTTTGGAAGGACAGGTGGAAGATTTGAAACTTGAGATTGGGAAATTGAAAACTCTGGTCCAAATGTCTGCTGAAGCTAGCAATGAGTATGAACGTACTGTGACTGAGCTGCGCAAGGAAAATGAATGGTTGTCTGAAAGCGTAATGGAAGCACAGGTTTCGGTAAGGGAATTGTCTGTACTCTACGGGAGTGCAAAGGCTGAGCATTCTCAGTGTCTGGCCCAGATAGAGTAATTGAAACAACCGTTAGAGAGTCATAGTGCGATTATGACTGCAGTTGATGTTTCTGGGAACTTTGGGTCAGATTCTGAAACTGACTCAGGGATGGACGATGTAACTGTAGTTGGAAGTATTAATATTATGGCAGAGGATACCTCAGATGAGTCCGGTGTGGGATCTAGTAATGCTAGGAATGTTAATGTTGGGCAGCAGGGTAGGTCACCATGTGCTCAGAGGTTTCGTGCGGGGAGGCAAGCTATGCGTTGTTTTCGCATGCTGAAGAATTGGGCACATTGCGAGGTACTGTCCAAGACCGTGGCTGTCCTGGCTTCTATGCCTTTGCAAAGAACCATGCCTGGGGCCGTTACCCCCACCTTGCTGAATAAACCACTTTACTTCCAGGTGTGGTTCTGGGAGACTTGGAATCTCTGTTTATGTTGCCATTAGTTACAGCACAGTACCTTGCAATGTACTGATTTTAAAGCCCAATATGAATTGTTGAAATGGGAAAATACTAAGCTTAGGGAAGAACGAGGTCGGTTCTGGAACCATCTCAGAGTCTCAAATTTTGTGCACCAGAGAAGGGGAAATGAAAAGATGTTGTTGAGATCATTCTAAACCATTTTACTGTTTGTATTTTGCAGAAAATGGAAGACTGAAATTAACTTTTTCTTTCCCTAGAAACCTGTATTGGGGAAATTTTTGTATTCTGTTTTCTCTAAGGCAAAGACCCGAAATTGGCTTAGTAATATTAATCAAGTAAAACAAATGCTAAATTGTGTTCCTTTGGTAAATGAATCTAAAATCGGCTTGAGACTGGGCAAAGTTAGCATTTCAATGCCTGGGTGGAAAGAAACTGTCCTTGCATTGTTTACTGTTTCAGGCGAACCCACCAAGACAGTGATATGGTAATGACACAATTGTTCAATGGCAGGGTGTGTATATGTATGTTCCAAAGGCAATACATTTTATTCTGTTCTGTTTTTCCTATCGAGTTTCAGTTTTAAGGGAAATTCTTACTTTTTGCTGAATTTCAATATATATATAGCAAGACTAACTTGAACTGTGAGAAGTTTTTGGGTAAAGAGTGTACTTTTAGTGGTGTTTTTAAATTTCTCCCCTCCCCCATTGTTTTGGGTTTTACAGCATGAGCTACAGTATCGCATTACTGTTGGTTTTGCGGTAGAAAAGAATTTGGTTTTAAAACTTTTTTTATATTTACTTCCCTGAGGCGGATTGCGCAAGCGAGAATAACACGCTTTTACTGGTTTAGAGTTGCGTTGCGCAGCAAGTAGTCAATTTTTTTTTTGCTTACGCCCAGACTGTTAGTCTTATTGGGAGTTTTATCGTGTGGCTACTGAGAAATCGTACAACTGTTGAAATAGACAGCAGAAGGCTATCCCCATTAACATCTGTAGTGAGAGAAGCTGTAGAGAAAGCGGGCGTAAATGTGCTGCGCAGTTTAGTCTGGCGACGCAGTGTAGGGTCATACAGCGGATACGGTTGCGTATGCATACACTGTGAGGGGTAGATCTATGGTTGTTGACTAATCGTTTGGCATAGTTATATTACGGGTATTAGTGTAAAAAAGTGGTACTCCGTGGGTCTGTGCCAAACGTGTTGGGACAACAAGCCCTAGAGTTACACATGGCCTCGGTTAGGGTTTCTAGTTGGGGGACTATAGTGGTATAGTGGTTGTAGTCCGCCAATCCACCGCAGAAAAAAGGCACCGGGCGGTGCTCTCCTAAATAGGTGCATGGGTTTCCCTGGACTCAGGGGTAAGACAAGGGTCGATTAATCACCATGGGCAATGGGCCGTCCATGCAAGGGAAGGAAAGCGAGGCTTCCCACAGTCAGACGGTTGCACAGTACATGAAGTCTAGTTTTTGGGGTTTAGGACATGAAACCCCTTAAAGAATGGTATAGATGGGTACTGCTTTGGGTATCCCTCTGGCTCAGCTGTGGCTTCAGAAGTCTATAATGTTAAATAGGCAGGGCATACAGAAGACTGTTTCAGTCCAGAGGAACCGCATTATGTACACCTGGCCCAAGGGGATAGCCACCATTGCTGATCCAGTGTTCAAAGCTGAAGAGGCTCTTTCTGGGATGACTCTGCTGAAGCAGGCTGGATCTACCAACACTAGATCTGAAGAAAAAAAGAATTACAACAGATGTCTCTGCCGTCACCAATGCAATTAACTCTACTCTGCTCTCTCTCCACCTAAGAGTATAACCTAACCTGGAGACGATGCACCATGTTGAATCCAGCTTCTCTTCTTCCTGTTTTTGAGGAGGAAGAGAAGGGGGGAGATAATGGTGTGAAAAATTACAATTTTCCAACTTTTACTAACCATTCTAACCTATCAATTTTCCAACCTAGTAGGGAATCACGTCGAGAACCACCACGACTGCCTTTTCTTTGACGGTACTTGGGTCAGATTTTTGCGAAGATCTAAAAAATCATGGCCGATACTCGGGAGACCATGGCCTGAATGTCTCGCTGTAGCCCTTTATTCCATCAGGGGTGCCCCTAGGCAGCCCCACGGGTTAATCACCCTACGTCCAACACTGGGTTCGGGAGTCTCTCCCGGACCCAGACTCAATAACCAGTGTTCATTCTAGACAACCAGGTGATTGGGTCGTGCTAAAGAAACATCCAAGGACGGGACTAGAGCCGAGATATCTTGGGCCATTCCAGGTGCCACTGATAAGGCCTGGGCATGGTTCGCTGCTTGGATGGGGAGTTGGACTTATGAAGCGATTGAACAATTTATCATCCATAGTGGATGAGATGCTCGATTAAACGTTGAGGCAGTGAGGGAGATCACCGAGGAAACAACGACAGGAGAGCGTCCAAGGGGGGTTTCTGTGAATTTACTCTGGTATAAGTGAGGACTGTTGTACCTTGACAGCGAACCCCAGTGATATGGTCGAAGCCCATTTGGGTAAGGTTGCCGCCCTGCGAGGCAGAGCTATAGCTAGTGAGGGTTGGGATTCTTTTTGAAGCTTTGGGAGGTCTGGGGGATCTCTGGTTTTCCATTGGATCCGGGCTAAAGGAAATAGGAGTACATGTGGTGTTTGTTTCCTTCTATATGCCGGACTGAGATGTTCCTGATGTCTAATCGACCGAGTTACCGAAGCACGAACAGACGATGACATTTTCGCTGACGAGACAAGACGCCCTGAAGACCAACCCATGGACCAGATGCAGAGGATTCCAAACCGACCGGCGACCAACGCGACCCACCACCTCCTCCGAGTCACCTCCCGAAGAGAAGAACCTACGTGTCAAGATTGACTTTCCATAGTTTTCCATCTTCTGTTTTATTTTATGGATTCAGAACTCAAACCACTTTTCTTATACAAGAGGGACTGTTTTTTCGAATTTCAATGAGGAAGATCGAGATTCATTGAGGGACACGGGGGAGCATATGACAAAGAGGAGGGACTGTTGTGGAAATAGTATATGGACTTATGTGGACATTGTATTGTAGGATGTGTGTGTTTTAGGGATTGTCATCTGTCTCCCTGGGTCGGATGTAACCGAGGAACGCTCTAGCAGAGGGTACTTGGGTTGAATCGGGACCAGAGGTAAAACCGTCAGTATGAAAACCTTCTTATGGGCTTGGAGACATGTTCGCAGTGTGTGGAGGCGTTTGGCGGTTTGTGAGTACTAAGTGCAATGCGCTGGGCTCCTTGCCTTCAAACGTATGTACACATTAGCGAAGCGAAGTCCGTATAACGAGATGCGTATTATACCTCTATTGCGGACTGCGCTATCCCTTTTGGATACATATCTGCTTTTATAAGAAGACATTGATAATCTGCCTCGTCCGTATACTCGTACCGTATATAGATAACCGCATTAGCAATGTCTCAGACCTGTAAAAACAAGTAGATTGATCTTACTAGATACTGGTCACTGAGCAGTATTGAATAGGGTCCATGCTGACGATGATGGGGGATGGACAACCACATGGCTGTTCGGCCATGTTGGTGTATTCCCCTTTTCCTTTTGATATGTACCTGTACTTGTTGGGCTGACTGGCTAATGTTGTAAAGCTGTCTCCCACTGGGTGTCGTCCTTTGACCTTAATAAATGGAGTAGGGGGGGTCTGTTCTGACCTTTTTCTACACTGACTCCACGATGAAAACATGACCTGTGTCCTGACTCTATATGACTCTCTACAGAGGTACCTCCGGTCCTTGCACAAAAGAGCGTAATACAACTGTGCTTTTAAGCATGGGGGAAATTCTTTGTGTTTGGCATACTTTGGTGCACTTTAGTGCGGCATGGATTTGTGCGTTAAACCAAGCAAATTTCCATAACATCAGATAGAAGGCTGCTAGCCTTAATCTGAGAACCTCTGGATGTAGCACCGGGCCCTGTGAAATGAGATCCGGTCTGGGGGGTAAGATCCAAGGTGGGCGATCAGTGAGAGCAGTAGAGAAAACCAGGCTTTTTTCAGCCAATAAGGTGTGATTAACACCAGCTCTGTCTCCTCCAACATAAACTTCTGAAGAACTTTGGGAACAAGATGAAATCGGGGGAAAATTCCACAGGTTTGACAGAGCATCCATCGCCAAGGCAGAGTCTACTGAATGCAGGCAGGTAGAAAAACAGCTGCAGTTTTGTATTCTCTTGTGAAGCAAAGAGATTCACCAATAGAGGGGAAAAATCCACCAGGAGGGAAAAAATCTCCAGGTTCAAAACCCACTCGTCCTGCAATATCGGATGATTCAGGTAATCCGCCAGGAGATTGTGGGTTCCCTTCAGGTGCACTGCTGCCAAGGAGGCAAGGTTTACCTCTGCCCAGGAAAATATTTCCCTGGCTAGAATCTGTAGAAGTAAACTTCTTGTGCCCCCCCCCCTGCTTGTTCAGATAAACCACTGAAGTAATGTCTGAGAATATCAAGAGATGCCCCTTCAACCGGTCCCGGAAAATTTTAATTGTATTTGTGATTGCCTTCAATTCCCTCCAGTTGGAGGACATTTTTGACTGAGAGACCAGTGACCCTGAGCCAACTCTACTCCCAAATGAGCTCCGCACCCCCAAGAACTTGCATCTGTTGATAGTTTTATGGAGGCCTGAAAGACCCAGTGCAGACCCGACTGAGGCTGTGTCCGAGTTCGACGCCACCACCGTCGACGTCTCTTTACTGGAGGAGGGAAGAGGAATCGGAGAGTCTATACTGTCCAGGGCTAGATTCCACTTCCTCATAAAAAAATTGTTGCAAAGGTCTCTGATGAAAACAAGTCCACTTTACGGCAGGCAAACAAGCAGTCATGAACCCGAGCACTGACATCTCCCTTGAGGAGACTTGATGACTGCCCTAAAGGCGACTTACTGCCGAAGAAACTCTCACAATCTTATGTTATTTATAAAATACATTTTATTTAAACATATCTAAAAACACAAGCATTTTTTTTTTTTTTTTTTTTTAAAAATTCTAAAAAACAATGTTTTAGACAAAGTGCATCCACCTATTGTACATGTTAGACAATCATTTAGGGTCAAATACATTATGTAAGTCAAATCCCTACGCGTTTCAGGACTTGGCTTCTTCAGGGGATTGTGACCTACCGTAGTAAGAAACAATACATTTGATCAACACATATCCATAGTTTGCTCATAGGTCCATCATAGTTATATAAGGTGCATAAAGTATACACAGAAATGTGCCTGGGTATTCCTACCCAACAGAGAGAGTCCCACCATATATCAGTTGCTCACCACCCAATTGGAGTGGCTTGGTATGGCTCGAACTCTCTATATGGAGTATAGAGGGGGATTTAAATACTCCAATCAAAATATTTCCTTAAATTTTTTGTTTTTTCCATATCCAAGGGAGACCTCGGGGTCACAGTGGGAAGGAGGGATTGCACGTCCACATAGGAAGAGGGGGCTGCCTATGCCTGCCCTGTGGTGTTCTTGTGCTCCAGCACCCACAAACCTGTTTTCCATGTAATTGTAATTCTTTAGTATTTATGCATATGATGCATTGAGAAACTTCCCATAGCTTATAACCATTGTTCTAAGTCTATATGTAGTTATATTTTAAATCGGAGTTAAAGAAGTAAATACTTTTCACTAAAATTCCTTCATTCATGATATCTGTATATGTGCCTATATATACACACCTGTTTATGTGTGCCCCATATAAAGCAGTGCATATAGTTATATAAGTGTATCCTCCCTGCAGGGTTCTATGTGATCCTTTACTGTGAGAAAGAAAATATTTAAATGTCAAATTTTGACATATATGTAATAAATGGTGTGGTTATAGTGAAAAATAAAAAATAAATAATAATAAGAGAAATTGAAATCCACCTTGCCTCCGGGTTTGAACGAAGTATTGCGTTATAAGCCTTTTTTATAATTAAAACATAGTTAGCCCAAAAGGATTAGATGTGCAGAATAGATCGATATTGACTAATATATGAGAACAAGTATTATACAACATAAAGAAATAAGGAGAACGTATATGGGACTTATGTTGGATTTTTCCTCAAAAAATTAAAAAGAGAAGAAAAATTGATAAGATCTATTCACTGATGTATAAAAAAACTGTATTTATGTTTGTATATGTTTTATTAAGGTAACAATGTATGAATCAATTATCAAGGAAATATGTTTGTATGCCCACACGTGCGCATGAAGGAATTTAGTGAAAAGTATTAATTTACTTCTTTAACTCTGATTTAAAATATAACTACATATAGACTTAGAAAAATGGTTATAAGCTATGGGATGTTTCTCAATGCATCATATGCATAAATACTAAAGAATTACAATTACATGAAAAACAGGTTTGTGGGTGCTGGAGCACAAGAACACCACAGGGCAGGCATAGGCAGCCCCCTCTTCCTATGTGACCCCGAGGTCTCCCTTGGATATGGGAAAAAAACAAAAAATTCCCTCCTTCCCACTGTGACCCCGAGGTCTCCCTTGGATATGGGAAAAAAACAAAAAATTGAACGAAATATTTCGATTGGAGGATTTAAATCCCCCTCTATACTCCATATAGAGAGTTCGAGCCATACCAAGCCACTCCAATTGGGTGGTGAGCAACTGATATATGCTGGTGTAAATGATGGTGGGACTCTCTCCGTTGGGTAGCAATACCCAGGCACATTTCTGTGTATACTTTATGCACCTTATATAACTATGATGGACCTATGAGCAAACTATGGATATGTGTTGATCAAATGTATTGTTTCTTACTACGGTAGGTCACAATCCCCTGAAGAAGCCAAGTCGTGAAACGCGTATGGATTTGACTTACATAATGTATTTGACCCTAAATGATTATGTCTAACATGTACAATAGGTGGATGGAATTTGTCTAAAACATTGTTTTTTAGAATTATTTGCAACCGAATTTTGCCTTTTTATTTCTGTATGTATTTTTACAACCTAGGTGTTATTTAAAAATGAAACTTTTCTACCAAACTTCAAGCCACGGTGTCATATCTCTCACAAACCCCGGTACCTTTCTGCTTTTGTTGTAACCTTTTTTTTAAAGAGGAAAATTATGTAAAAAAGACCAAAGGATGTAGTCGCATCCACCCACAATTATTTTAGCATTACAGTACCTTTTACAGTTTGCTGGGTATAAGCTTCCTTGTTGTGTTTAGTCCAGTGGGAGGATGACAAATTTCTACGTGTTTCACGGAGATCTGCTTCTTCAGGAATAGGCTATCTTTCTATAAGAAGTTTGTATATTAAAGAGCATCAGTTTAGTTCCAATCTATGTAAAAACACATTTATTGATTAGTACAATTCCTCTAGTTCCATTAACTTACAGTAATCTTTAAAATGGCAATGTCACTGCTATCCACCACTCAGCCATGGGCATGGACAGAGAGGAGAAAACAGAGCACCCCTAAACCGAACACAGGAGTCAGGAGAGCAAAGAGAAATCAAAGAAAGCCAGATATTGTATTGGGTAGTAACACCTCAAAAAATCTTAATATAAAAAATAGGCTAAACCTATAGAAAACAGTAAATACTTTAAAAACCAATACCGGCAATATG
>NW_017307320.1:65382-94019 GCF_000935625.1 Nanorana parkeri
CCCCCACTATATGACTCCAACAGCTATAAATTTATTATATTACCTGATATCCATTTAAATCATCACTGCATATTCTGTGACCAGTAAATTCAGTCTTTTTTTTTTAGATAATTAAAACAAATGCTTGTTTTAAGATATGTTTAAATACAAATGTGTTATATTTTATAAAAAAATTAAACTGTGATCCTGGGAGTACCTTAGAAGTCCGAACTTTCTCTTTTTTTTCTTTAATGCCTAGATCTAGTGGAATTAGCCTCTACAAGGAAAGGCAAAATCTAACCCTTGACAGAGTATGCATACACGATTACCTGTTTAAGCTGCCTATAAAAATGGCGGATTAAGGAAGGACAAAGCGAATCTGATTTTCGGAAAGGCACTGTAAATGAAAAACTCAGACAAATCTAACTACATTTGAATAGTGGAGAGCCACCTCCTCGAGGTGTTTTAGAGCTTGAAAAAATAAAGATTCAGGCCGGAACGCGACATACTGTCGAAGACAATATCAGACGTGTTTCCCTTTGCACAGCATGGCTTCTGGTCCCTCATTGGTGGTTATGTACGCCACACCATAGTATTGTCGGACTGAACCCTGACCGGTAGCCCCTGAAGGTGATCCGTCCAATGCTTAAGAGGCAAATGGCTCTCAATTCCTGTATGTTGATTGACTGTTTGAATTCCCATGGCGACAAGGTTCCTTGGACTGTCACTGTCCCAAGAACACCTCTCCCAGCCCAGCAAGCTGGTGTCGTCAGCACAGTCCACCGAAGTGGTAAAAAAGATTTGCCAGGTTCCACAGCCATAACAGAAAAGCACCATGAAAGTGAGAGCCTTGCTTTGGCTGACAGACATATGGGATAGTCTAGAAAAGGAGTTTGCTTGTCCCATGCTGCCAGAATTCTGTTTTATCTTTCCAGAATGGAACGGAGCATTCAAAATGAGGCCACCATCAGCCCCAAGACCTGCGTCACAAATCTCTCCAAGGGTCGATCTGTGGACTGAAGGGCCTGCGCCTGTGACTACAGGGTCAACAACTTCTCCAAGTGAAGAAACACCATGCCCTAGGCTGTGTCCAGGATGAGCTCCAGGTACTGGAGCAGGGTCGGTTTCAGCTAAGACTTCTGGAGGTTCAGGAGCCAACAGTTATGTCATATGAATTGTCCTGTGGACAGCCTCCTTCAGGGTTAGGACTGAGCCTTCAGGAGACAAATTGTCCTGGTATGCCAAAACGTGGACACCCTGAGAACTTACCAGCATCTTGATGAAAAAACACATGGAGCCATGGACATGCCCAAGGGTAGAGCCACACCTGAAAGTGGTTGTTTCCTAGATAAAAGAGCAGAAAGCGTTGGTGGGAAGAGAAAATAGGAACAAGAATGTAGCATGCTTGAGGTCTACTGGTGTCAAGAAATCTCCCTGCTGGTGGGATGCAATTAATGAGCCAGCTGAAACCATGCAGAACTTGCTGATCCTCAAACTGGTTTAGGGATTTTAAGCTCAAGAAGTGTTGCGCCTCCCCGTTTGGCTTGGAAACCCTGAACAGATTGGAGTAGAACCTCTTCTAAAAAGGACAGGGATGAGGACTCTATGTCGGCAACTGCTTTAAGGCACAGTTCAGATCTTCCTTCCATTGAGAGGGACGGTATAAAAAGGTCAAAGACTCCAGTTTGTAGCCCTGACAGATTATCAATCGCAACTACACATCCCGGACGTTTCATTCCCAGACAGCCACAATGGCCAACAGATATACCCCCACTTGTGCTAATGGGGGCACCCCTTCATAGTGAGGAGTGTGGTACTGGGTTAAATAGCTTTTGGGGATATGAGCTTATGTTTGAGCTGTGAACCCAGCTTAGATCTGAGAGACAAACTTGGGAGGGACAAAAGCAGTTCTCACTAATTCGTCTGAAATAGATATAGCTGTTGGGGGCTTTGGCCTTCCACTTGCTGGGAAAGGAAGTGCATTTCCCCCCTTCTCAATGAAGGCATCCAGGTATTCTCCAAACCAACATTCTCATGCAAAGGGGATCCTTTTTAAGGACTATTGCTGTCCAAACTTTTGGGGGAGTAAGGGGTCTCCTTTTAAGGTAGCCCATACTGGTGACCTTTGGGAGATTTTGTGCAGGCAGTTCGAATGCTACGCATTCTCAGACCTCATTAATGAGCCCCTTAATGGTATCACACATTTTGCAACAGGGCCGAAGATGTCAGATTCTCTGCAGAGGAGACGTCTGAATCAGTTGTGCACCTTCACATCAATACCCCCTTCCTCATTATCTGGAGTAAGGGCAGTAACCTTAGCCACATCTGAAAGGAGGAGGAGGAGACTAAGAGGAACTAGGCTTACACCCACTGCGGCTAGCTTCACCTAATAAGGTGTATAAGTGACCCATAAACACAGTGGCCCCAAAATCCTCTACCTGAGGCATGAGGTGTGTGGTACACTGGATGGGGTAACCAAGACATTAGAGGGCAGCGAGCCACGCAATGGGCCAGACTATCAGGTACTAGAGAGTTCCCAGGAGGAGTGACCGCAATATCCCCCTGCCTGTAGAAGCCGTTAGCTATTCAGCACACCCAATTCCCATGTGTTGCTCATCTGCCATAGGGAGGGGCCGTGCAAGAGTACTCCCAAGCTGGCACGAAGGATATAGGTCATGGTCGTAGTGGTCCTTGCACCTCAGGAACGCAGAGGGAAACAGTATACAATAAACATACCTCCCTGCTCCAACAGATAGCTGCAGTGCCTCCAAGATGGTTACAGGCTGTATAAGCAATCAATGCAGTAAATGTGGTGTGTTTTTCATGGGCCATGCGGGGAAGGGCACAGAAAAACTATGTTGGGAGTACAGCATGGAGAGATTCAAAAAAGGTAAAGGGCTAGCATCAGCCCAGTGAGCATGGCCCAGGGTACCCTTTGGGAGAGGGGAGGACAAGGACTCACCCACAAGCTGATGGACCATACATGTGGATAGGATGGAGAAAACCCTGCTTGCACCTCAGCTTCACTCACTTCAGACAAGCAGATCCTATCCTCCAGCCAACCTCACACTGTTGTGGATATGACACTGCCCTGGACCTGCCCTGCCATGGGGAGGTAGCCGCAGTGGCTGAATGCAGCCAAATGGTCTTGACTTATGAACACACACAAAGCGCAGAAATAACAGCAACTAAACTACCACACATCTCCCTCAAAGATATGACATCCATCACCTAAAAACAGTAGCAAAAAAAAAACGATTTCTTTGAGTTGGTGGGGTCAGCTGATGATACCTACATATTACCCAGTCTTCTGTGAAATGTCTGTATCCTGTACTGTCACGATCCAGCAAGTGGTACTGATTTGCATCACAGCTGCGTAACTGTTATGGAGATGGGCTATGGGATTGGATCAGATAGAGACGGTTCCCTAATACACCAAGTGTGATGGGGAACCGTTCCACGTCATGTATCCCAGCCGGGCTTAGTACCAGGTTCTACTATGGGGTCAGTCAGACTACCTGCGGGGCGTGATGGGACTGTAGTTCCCTAATGGTAGTGAGGAGCAGTATCCAACTTTAGTTAAGTAATCTATAAATTTAGCAGTACAAGCAGTTCTAGTTTCCCAGCAGTGTGTTATAGGGTAACATTAATCCTCAGCCACTGGACAATCCTATTAAGCAGCCTCAGCATATAGGTAGCAGCAGCAGTATTCCACAACAGGATGCAATCACAGTAGTTTAGCAGTACAAGCAGTTCTAGTTCCTTAGCAGTATGGTATAGGGTAACACTTGCAATTCATAGGCAGAAATAGATTCCCTATTACTTGCGGTTGGGCTGCTTGTGTTGAGGAGTCCCTTCAGTCCTGCAGGGCTGAGCGGCTGGTTTGGAGGAGGCTGAGTGTCTGGGTTGGAGAAAGCTGAGTGTCCCTCAGGACGTCAACGGCAGTTCCAAGTATTTAGAGGCCAGTGGTTCAGTGGCATGTGCGGAGACAACGCTCGACGTTCCACATTGACAGAACCCCGGGTGTGTGTCTCCAAAGCGGTTATAAGGGCAAGCCGCGGTCAGGGGGCGTGGCCCTGCGTGGCGTCACCGCAAAGGCGACGCGGCGCTGGAGGGGACGGATGCGCCGGTTACGACCCTGACATGCACTGAACGATCAAGAAATTAAGTTAGTCTTTAACACAATAGAGGTGAAAAAAAAATAATTCAATTCCCTTAGGACACTAGCAGAAAAAACAAAACAAAACACTGAGGCACACTTTAAGTGGTAGGGTTTAACCTTGGCTAGGCTGCAGATTTTGTGTTGGTCAGTGCCCAATCCACCTGGAAGGTTGTATAAAACAGAAAAAGATTAAAAGGCTTCCTGTGTCAACGGACAAGAAATAAGCAACCGAATAGTGTTTTAACAAAAATATACATTGTAGATATGATCTGCATATAGTTCACCAGTACTTGTCCTTGCCATATAATAGCTTGCCCACCTAATATTTATGGTATTGCAAGCTATACCAGCAGGGTATGTGTAAACTTGCCAGGCCGGCAGGAAAATAATTTGATGGAAGGTATGTCCCTCCATGGTTTCCTAAATACTTCAGGGTCTTTTCTGGCTTTACCCTAAATCATGTAGAGGAACATTTCTTTGTTTTAGGTAAAAAAAAAATTAAAAAAAAAAGGAAGTGTACTGGGGCTGCTTTTACTAAGAGGGGCGGACTCACATCTTGGTGGTTGCTGGAAAGGTTATTAGAATAGCTGGACCAACCTGGGAGTATCTCAGTGCAAGCACAGATGGGCATTGTGCTCTGCATTGAAGAAAAGACTGTTGTATCTAGGGCTATCAAGGTGACAAGAACTACACGATGGACTATGGCTGTTCTCAGAGGGGAACCTTACCTTGAACAAGGGACTTCACTTCAAGGACTCTGTAAGGCTCAGTTGAACAGAATGTTTTGTTTTCTTATATTTTCTTTATGGCTGGATGACTTTACCATTTATGTTATATTTGCCTGGAATAACCAGCTAGTATTTTAAGAGACTGGACTTTTCGCCTCTGCCTAAAGTATAATCCTCACAATAGCTTGAGTATTACCTTGAGTTTTTCACAGAAATGGACTTAAGCAGTTGGCAACTTTAGAAGGAGAAAAAGTTTGTTTTTTTTCTTTCGGTTTTAGGTATGCTAATTAATGCATTGTGCTATACTATTCTGAATGCAGGAGATGGAAATGGACATTCCGGTTTCTACTCAACAGTTTTATATTTGAAAGTGATCTCTCAAAACCAAAGGGGGGAGATCACCTTCAGATAAAATAAAATAAAAATTGTTAAATATAAAGTAGATGTCTCCACTAGTAATAGTGAATTAGTGGTTGAAGCTGCAAAACACAACCGGGTGGTACTTGAGTGTATTGTATGTGTGTGGTGAGCTTTAGCTGGAAAGACTCACCGCCCGACTGGCGGCAAAGACCTGTAGAAAAGAGCTCCCAGGGGAAGATGAGAAGAAAAAAAAAAAGAAGGCGGGACCTTCTAAGTGTAGTAATTTAAAAAGGTTTATTTCTTTTCTTGAAAAATAAGCAAATTGCACTTACAAGATAAATGATATAATCAAGCTTAAAATCGTTTAAAAGGATGTCAGTTGTAAGCGGCGAAGACAGATATTCCTTGACGCGTTTCGTTGATTTAACTTTTTCAAAAGGAGTCATGTCTTAGTCTCTCTCCCAGCTTTATTTAAAGTAATCCAATTACCTTAAGCAATAACAGCTGGTACCAATTTGATCTCTCTAGATCCAAAAGTACCAGGTGCATAATATTTTAAGAATCAATCCTGCACTCCGATACACTGAATGCAGAGATCATTAAATTATTAGTATCATCCAACAACTAGCAGCCGAATGACCGAACTACTAGTTGAAAAATTAATTAAAAAACTGTCACTCACGCAGCTGGGCGGATCCAGAAATAATTGTCGGGATCTGCTTCAACGTCTCAGTATACCGCAAGCTGTATCTCACGGTATACTGCGGCGTCTCAATATACCGCGAGCTGTATCTCACGGTATACTGAGCTTAGGGTGACAGGAGGACGCTAGTTTGTGTCCTCCCGTTACCCTAAGGAGAACTATGGGGAAAAGCCCTAACCCCATAGTTGTCCTTTAAGGTGCCCATACACCTGCCGATTATCGTACGATAATCGCGGGTGATCCCAGCGGTGATGGGCAGCGTGCGACCGCATCTACTGTACGGTCGCACGACTTTCGTCTTTCTAGCACACCGGAAAGCCCGGCGAATATCGTACGATTTTCGGCGGGTTGGTAGCGTGCTCGGAAGACGAATGCTGCAGGGGCCGGTGTGCGCAAGCGCACACTGCCCACTCAGCATTGCGGGGAGGGCTCGCAATGATCGCAAGTACGATCTGCCTGTCCAAGATGGGCAGGTGGTACGAAATTTAAATGACCTTACAACCATCGCACAACGAAAGTCGTGCGATGGTTGCAAGGTGTATGGCCAGCTTTACCAATGACCAGCCTGGGCTGAGTGCAGCCTCAATAAGAAGCCAGACCAGAGCTCAGTGTGAGAGTTGTGTGGGTGCAGGAGGCACAGGGCCACAGCAGACACAGGTGCGTGCTGGACACACATGGAAAAGCCAGGAGAGTCTGGGACCCTAGGACCTACTGTTGGACACACTGCTGAGAGAGCAGAGTGAGAGCTCACAAGGGGATAGCAGCGTGACTTTCACACAGAGGTGTGATGAGCGTCTGTGGAAAGCTACTGAGCAAAACTAAAGACTGTCATTTATGTTGCTGCAGACAAGCTGATTATTACGAGAATGTTGGCTCTTCTTGTGTAACAGGGGAGGTCTACCCTGTTGTCGGAAAAGACTGTGTGTGTGCCCTTAATAAAGTTGTGTTTTTCCTGACTACAGTCGAGTGTCCTTGTTACAGCATATTACACAGCTGAAATGACATTTTGTAGCAAAATACAGAAAACCAACAAGAAGGGCTAAACATTCAACATGTGTGTCCAAAACTGCTACAGACACTCTACACTTGTAGTAAATTTGAAAGAAAACTGCCAAAATGTTCATTTAAATATTTTGCATTCATGAAAAAAGTGCAATAGCGGATTTTTGTAAAAATTGTTTATTGATTCCATTCAATACATAAAATATGAACAGTTCCCACACAACATAATAAACTGCTACCGTGAAAGGCATTCAACCTTTTCACTACCTCTTCTTAAAGCCGTACTTCTTCCTTTCATAGAAAAGATCAGTTTTGGAACTGCCCAAATTCACAATTTTGGGACAACCATCCCTCTGAAAAAGAAAAAAAAAATTTGTGAGAAAGGCAATAACACAAAACAAGATTTTTCATTTCTGATAAAATCCAGCTGCAGTTTAAAACACCTGATTTGTTCCCATGGTAAAAACATTTACTTAAAGTGGACCTGTCACCAAGTGATACATGTTATATGAACAACTATGTGATCAACTTTACTGTTAATGTATTTGTATAGACGTGTGGTCGCCGTTGATTATTAAAGGAATGCGCATGGACACATGGTTCACACAAACAAAAAATGCATTTACACTTAACATGCACCAGAGACCACATCATTACATGCGGATTGGAGTGTGGTTACAATTTCCACACCTGAGATCAAAGGAAAAGAGGCAAACACCCAAAGGTTTCAAAATGTGTGCTTGTCCTTGTTTTCCACATTGAATACCCTATAATGTGCAGACGAAAAATATGTAAGCTGCCAAAACTGAAAGTCTCAAGACATCCTGCGGCATAAATGAACCACTTCGGTGGTTAGCTTTGGACTGAAAGCAAACATTGCAGCAAAAGCTGCATTTATGTTATTACCTCCTCAGGGACATATACATGCATATAAGTTGTTCCTAGACTTTCCAATGGGATAGCGAGCAAGGCCACAATGCAGGAACACAACTACGAAATAGGGACAGAGCTTTGTCAACTAAAAAAACCATGGTATAATCACATAGGGGGTTTAGACCACAGTAGTCATTTGTTATTTTAAGAGCATTAAATACTGGTATTAGATCTCTCTGCTCTTAAAATAACAAATCATTGCTTCTCCTCACAAAAGCTCCACCAGCAATATAAAGCAACTAACCGCATCAGCCTGTTCGCTTGTGTGAGCGTAGAGTGAGTGAAACAACGTTGTCTTCATTGTTTTTGTTATCTTAATTATGCTACTAATTGATTGGTGTCTTGTGTTCTCTGGTTTAAGTCATGCGTATCTAAAGTGTTAGAATAAAGTGTTTATTTTTTTACTGATACATTGGTGACTCCGATCCTGTGACTACTGTGGTCTAAACCCCCTATGAGATTATACTGTGTTCTTTTTAGTTATGTTTAGTCTTGGATCGTGGAGTCTAGTCAATAAAAAACTAATTTGGGAGGCAGGGGTTAATAGATTATAGCGTGCGTCTCCGGATAAAAATCTTTCTACAGCGGTTTGGCCCCCTTTAGCGAACAGCACCAGCGCACAAACTGAAAATTGTGAAATAACTGAACATTGTATAAGTATGCTATTCAAATAGAGCTTGTCAATGTATAAAAAGTCCACAGGCACCAATGTGTCCAATATTTATCCACAACTAGCCTGCGGATATCTACAACCACTATCCTCCAGTGGTCGTTTTAATTATATTTTAACTACATTTGATAGCCACACTCCAAGAAAATATATGATATGTACACACGCACAGGGTGTGTAAATTAATAAAGAACTATGTGTTGTGGGCAGGGGGCCGCTGAAAAGTGTACAAATCTTACCTTGCAGCATGCAGTCTCCAGCACACAATGCCAAGCTTTTGGGCACTGCTGAGGGCTGCGACTCGAGCAGTATATTGCTTCAGTCCCATTACCTACCATCCTCACGATTGCCCATTCAAAAAATGCCTGTATATTTTCAAAAGGAGAGGTGGGGGCAGGGACACGACTTCATCACTCCTCCAATCACAGAATGCCTTGTATTCTTTGAAAAATGACAAAGCATTTTGTGAATGGGCAATGGTGAGGAGGGGCAGGTGATGCATCCCTCACTCCGCGCAGTGCTTGGAAACTCAGGGTTATGTGCAGAAGATGGCTTGCTGCAAGGTAAGATTTTTATATTTTGCAGTGGTCCTCTGCATATAACACCCAGTGTGGTGTGTAAATCATACTTTTTCTTGGAGTATGGCTTTAAACAGTGTACACTGCTGGCAAAAAGCCAGCCACCTGTAGGGATTAGGAAGATGAAGTCAGCACGCTGCAGCACTCATGAGCTATAATTAAAAGTAGAATTGAAGCCAAAACTCCCCCCACCATCTTGATAAGATTAAGGGATGGTTTTCAATCCCATTAGTTTTCGTTTGCCATCTGTGTACCATTGGGGAGTCCCTTCACTTTTTGACCAATAGCAACAACAGGAAGTCCCTCCAAAGAGAGGCAGTCAGCAGGGTCACCAAAATTCCCCTCTATTCCTGTTCTGAAATAAAATTATGGATTTTCTTTCACCGTCTGTAAAAAACACAGTCACCAAGATAAAGAGGTGATAAATCTCTGTAAAGGGAACCCAGGCATCCATAAAAACATCAGACATCAATAAAAATGTTACAGGGGTCCTAATCCCTCTCCATTCATTCCAGAACTAAAAAAATAAATACAAAATAATATTCAGCTGCATTATACTACCATAGGCGTAAACAAGTTAGCATTCTTGTCATGTCTGGATTTATATACCGTTTTAAACCAAATAACATTTCTGAAAAATCTGTGGCAGTTTAATCTTACTGGATTTTGTGCTGGCTGACAGGAGCCTTTGCCATGCACCTAAATTTCTGCAAGCTTGAAAAGGGCTGGAGAGTGAACACTTCATAATTGTTGTATTCAACATCTGAAAGGAGTCCCCAGTGCCAGATGCTCTCTATAAACCTACATAGAACATTGCTGGCAAATACGAGCAGGTGCTAAAAGTTCTTGGCCCGGGCAAACACAAAATTTTGAGCATAATTCTGTTATTGTAGCTGAAAGTATTTTTATACTGTAAAGCACAAATTTGCACAATAGCAGCGATAACTTTCATATTTTATTTAGCTCATTGAAAAAAACCATGCCATGATGCAAACATTAAGTGACTAGTGGTCCATCATACTCAACTGTAAAGAAGTAGTGTGCCAACTGTGTGGAGATTTTGGGATGAAGATGCAGCAAATGTGAAGCCTTCAACAGTGTCAACTCATGAAATTGTTGACCATGTTCATAACCTGATTTTGGCGGATCCGTAAAACTAATCTAAAACAACTGCTGAAAAACACTAGAGATATCCTAGTAACACTTTGGAGGTAGGACAAGGAAACAGACCATGAAAGAATAAAGTAAGAAAAGAAGAAGCCAGGAAGGGCAAAAGAACTACAACTCCCCAGAGGTACCAGCAGGTGAACTTACAAGAAGGGCTCCCCCAAGCAGAGCACAAGGGCAGGGGCACCTGGATTCTACCCATCACGAAGGGGATCCCGCAGAGAGCATTACCCTCAGGTACACGCCCGATCCCCTGAAGAGCCACGGTCTCCAGGTGGAATGAAACAAGTCTTCTGTAATGTACAACGTGGTATTCAAGTCTTCCATTTGACATACCTCATTAACTTTGGAATACCAAAGCTACACAGAAAGGAGGGTGTGTTTGGTGCCAGAGGAGGGGTATACACGTTATGGCAGAGTTGAGCAACTGTCTAGACAGAGAAGTTCTGTATCTGGGAGGTGGAGGTCAAATGTAATACGTAGGCAGCCGGGCTATAATCTTGGCCTCCTATCACCAGTTCGTTGGCGGTATCCCAGGCCGAGTCCCAGAAGGAACGTAGTTTAGAACAGCTCCAAAAGATGTTTTGCATCGTACCCTCCTCACCACAGCTTTAACAAGAGGACAGGATCGATGCATTCATCCTATGGAGAGCATGTGGAACTCTGTAGAGAGCCCTGTTCCTGAAGAATAATTTGCAATAGAAGATTTATGGGCAAGAAAGGAGAGCCAGGTATAAAATGAGACAAGGCACGCCTAAATCTGGGTACCATTCCTGCACAAGGTTTTAAAATCCGAGTCATCTATCCAATACCTGGGAATTGATAAAGTACGTTGGTAACCACTCACTCAGTCTATCCCATCAGGGCGTCAGTCAATCCCCTAAAAGGAGTCTTGCAAGAGCCATCCACCCTCAAACAGAAATCCAATACTTGGAACTTGCCATTTTTAACAGTCTCTTGAACTTATTATCCAAACCTGGGTGGGCCAAAATCAGGATCTCTAAGCACGAGAGTAAGCGGGTAAGGGGAAAGGGTAGAAGATAACAACCCGAAGCGTGGCGCTGATAGTGGTGTGGGAAAACAAAGTCAGGGGGTACGGGAGATGAAAGCCAGGGGATACAAGCTAAAAGGCAAATAAACACGCCAATCTCCATAGCAACCCATTGCTTGTGGGGAAGGTGGCAACACCAGTCTGCCAGTCTGTGCAAATAGGTCGCTTTGTAGTACAAACCGAGAACGGGTAGGCTCACACCTCACCCTTGTTTAGGCATAGTGAGAGAATGGAGGCTAATTCTGGCTGAACATTGAGCCCAGATGCAAGAGGAAGACATGGTGAAGTCAACTAAAAAAAAACTGTGGCAGCTGGATAGGAAAGGCTTGAAGTAAATTGAGTACAGTGAGAATCATAATTTTAATAACATTACATCTACCAAACCAGGTAACTGATAGATCCTTCCATTACTCACAAACTTTAATAGTCTGGAGTAGGGGAATTATTATATTATACAGGATTTATATAGCGCCAACAGTTTGGGCAGCGCTGTACAATATAAGGAAGACATTACAATCACAATACAATTCAAGACAAGATGGTAAGGAGGGCCCTACCCGTGAGGGCTTACAATCTAAAAGGGAGGGGAATGAAGTTAGCCGCATATAATCCTTGCAGGTCAGATGTGATGTTCGTTCCTAGCTGGCAAATATGATGCTGCGCCCAACGGAACAAGGCGACTGATTTAAGCCGTACCGCGCCCATCGCTGGGAGCGAGATGTCTAGAGCCGCTGAATTCACAAAGTAAATTTTAAAATTCGACAGAACAGCACTTCACTTAGAGCCGACATTAAAATCAGGAAAGAGGGGGGGCATGGCGCCGAGCGGTAGCTAAAACACAGAGCTCTGCAGAACCAGGGGGATTTTTTCAGTGTATCTGCCTATTATTCGCCCCATGAAGCGTACCGGGAAGAAGTCAGACACCCCGGGCCCCTGTACACTAGCAGAAGCAATCCCGGATGGAAGCCTATGTTTCACCCCAGGCAGCGGGGCCTAGGATGCGGGAGCGGACCGGGACACCCACGTACTCTACCCCGACGAGACGTGCCCAGGCCTCCCCAACCTATGATGCCTCCGTTTTTTTAAGATGAGGCACCGCCGCCGCTCCCACCGGCCTTCTCCTCACCTGACACGGGATCGGAGAGACCCTCACCGCGTATGGTGACAACTGCCTCCCAGCTCGGCTGTTCGGGCCTAGGCGCAGACCCGGAGCTCCGGTCTATCCTGGCGGCACTCCCGACACACAAGGTAAGATTGATCAGCTAGAATCCTCACTCAGATCTGATCTGACGGAGGTACGGTCGGGGGTGGGAACAGCATGAGAGGATACTGGAGGTACTAGAAGACGCTGATCGGGCCCTGGAGTAAGGTGACACGCTTGGAGGCCTTCATACCCATATGGCTCAGATGCAGCTGGAGGACTCGGAGAATCGCAACCGCCGCAACAACCTGCGGTTGCGGGGGATCCCGGAGTCCACAGGGGGCCTTGATCTCAGAGTGGCGGTCACTGCCATCTTTAACTCCCTGCTGGACAGGCCCCCGACAGAACAGATTGAGCTGGATCATGTGCACAGGTCCCTGGGCCCTATTGGGACTGATGCTAACAGACCTAGAGACGTACTGTGTAGAATACACTTTTTCAACATTAAAGAGGAGATCCTCCGGAGAGCCTGGCGGCAGGGGACAGTAGACTTTGATGGAGCGGAAGTCTTGTTTCTTCCTGACGTGTACCCCCAGACTTTATACCGCAGACGACTCTTGAAACCCCTCACTGACCTGCTGCAAACCAAGGGGATTACCTACAGATGGGGATTTCCATTCTCGCTTCTGATCGTCAGAGGAGACCGCTTCTTCAGACTTGTTCACCCCCGCCAGCTACCGGACTTGGCCACCTTCTTGGAATGCGAGGACCTGTCGCTGCCGGATTGGTTGGAAGTACCTTCCCCGGATTCAACTCCGTCTTTGTCTACCAGGCCATCTAGATCCCTGGGGCGTCGTAGAAGTCGTCAGAGGTCTGCTGCTCGACCATCTCAGCGGGCCCAACCCATGGATCCAGAGAGTTGATACACCACTTACCTGGCGACCCTCCGAACTGGCCGGCTTCTTGGTGACCCCCTGATGTGACCTTATCCATCCCCTGCGGCCTCACTAGGCAGATAGCCAGTACGAAGCCCGGGATACTTACCTTAATGATGAGGGCTTGCTGGCCCTATCTGCCCACCCTCTACATTTGCTATCTTGCTTCCGTTGAAGCACGCTGCTAATTGAGGATGCTGAAGGGTCACTCAGCCAAAGAGGCCGGTTGGGGGTATCGCAGGGCTGGGTTAGTTGGCCTTGGGAACCCCCCACAGCCACCCGACCCTCCATTAACTGGGGTTTGTTGTCTTTACCAGACTATTCACTGTTATGTTGTGGTTATATTTTGCATTTCACTTCATTTAAATCGTTAGATATACTTAAAACAAGTCAGGTTGTTTTATAAAGTCAAGTGTTTCTGGTTCAATCCATTCTTACCTCCTGTACCCCTTATAATCTTAAGTACTCAGGTCAGGGGAGCTCCATGATGGGGCAGGTCACAACTTGCACATAGCGAGGGGCCGAGCTGATGTTACCATATCGAATATCACCCTGGCCTGCATCTCTCCACGTCGCTGTGTCCAAACTACTCCCCCGTTGTCAGTGTTTCCTCTCCTTACCGGAGATATTCCGTAGGAACACTCTTGTTTTGTGTGTGTGAACTTTTCCCACACGGTGGTCAGAAACGCTCACCTGTGTGCTTTCAATCCCCAGTTTGTTTCTTCCCTACCCCATCTTCCATTCCAGGTATTAGTTTGTCAATTTTCTTGGTGCAGGGCTCACTGTCCTTCCTTGGAGTCCCCCAGCACCGGGTTCCAGAAAGGTGTTACGAGGTGTAGTGGTTTGTCATTTATTTGTTTTGCGGAGTTGTATATTCATAAATGCCTGAAGTTAGAGTTACTTCTTTCAACGTACGCGGCCTCCATGTCCCCGAGAAGAGGTCATGTTTGCTGAATGACCTTTGGCGCTCGCGGACCCATGTGGCGTTTTTACAAGAGACCCACCCTTTGGCGCTCGCGGACCCATGTGGCGTTTTTACAAGAGACCCACTTTAAGAGCGCTAGAAAGGCATCATGGCACACTCACAAACTAGCATGTAAAACAACTTGTCTCACCACTAAGGACAATGACAGAGGCTTGGATACACGTCTTCTGCAAAGGATGTGTAAGCCGCACTGCCGCGCCAAGGCACCTCTTATAGTGCGGTCCTAACTCTAAACTATGAGAGTCTCCATCTTGGAGCACATGGGGCAGAAGATATCAAATTGGGTGCAGGCTTGTCAGGAGTTTGGATACACGTCTATAAGAGGTGCCTTGGCGCGGCAGTGCGGCTTACACATCCTTTGCAGAAGACGTGTATCCAAACCTCTGTCATTGTCCTTAGTGGTGAGACAAGTTGTTTTACATGCTAGTTTGTGAGTGTGCCATGATGCCTTTCTACTGTTCTACTGTTCAAAGCCCATTTCGTGTGCACCTTACTGTACAACTGGTAACAAATTGTTGAGTGCGTTTGTCGTTTGTTTTGCTTTACCGATTTGGTGCAGCGACGCATGGGGTTTCTCAGCTGCCAATGGGATGTGCGGGATCCCTTGTGTGTTTCTGTACCTTTAAGGAGGTGGGGCGTCCTCCTGACAAGCCTGCACCCAATTTGATATCTTCTGCCCCATGTGCTCCAAGATGGAGACTCTCATAGTTTAGAGTTAGGACCGCACTATAAGAGGTGCCTTGGCGCGGCAGTGCGGCTTACACATCCTTTGCAGAAGACGTGTATCCAAACCTCTGTCATTGTCCTTAGTGGTGAGACAAGTTGTTTTACATGCTAGTTTGTGAGTGTGCCATGATGCCTTTCTACTGTTCTACTGTTCAAAGCCCATTTCGTGTGCACCTTACTGTACAACTGGTAACAAATTGTTGAGTGCGTTTGTCGTTTGTTTTGCTTTACCACTTTAAGAGCGGACACATTCCCAGGCTGTGTAATAGTAGATACCCCACGGCTTACCATGCCCCCTCCCCAGACTCCAAATCTAAGGGGGTTAGTATAGTACTGGCAAACTCAATCCCATGCACGTACATTGACCACTATGCAGACCCGGAGGGACGTATGTTGCTCCTCAAGCGGGATCTCCACAGCCACAGGGTGACACTTGTGGCGGTATATGCTCCGAACTCTGGACAGGTGACCTTTTTGGACTCTGTGGACGCAACTTTTAACATTTGCAGAAGGACTATGGGTAGTGGGAGGAGACTTTAATATGGTGCTAGACCCATCCATGGACTCTTCTAGGGGGGTGTCCCGCATTGCACATGCACAACAGAGACGTATTAAAAAGGACTATGTTTGACCTTCAGTTAATTGATCCGTGGCGCATTAGTGATCCTACAGGCAGACTACACCCACTATTCGGCCCCCCATCAGTCGTACTCGAGGATAGACTTCTTTCTCCTGCAGCACGCTGCCTTGCCTCTTGTCTCCGGGTTTCTATTAGCACCTCGACACTATTAGACCACTCCCCCATCCACCTGCAGGTCACTGTAGGCGAGGGGAGTCGTCAACCGTTTGTGGCGACTGAATCTGAGTCCCTGCTACAGGAACCTGCACTTGCTGCCTCAGTCCACTCGGACTTAGCTAACTATTTTCGGGACAACAACTCCTCCACGCAGAGCCCTCTGACACTATGGGAAGCACACAAATGCGTGATCAGGGGCTCTCTCATCGTACTAGGGTCGCAACGCCAAAAGAGAGTGGAAGAACTGTATGCCCAATTACGTACCCTTGAACTACGCCACAAAACGACACTAGACGCCGATACGTTAGCGGCCCTAACCAGAACTAGGGCTGAGCTCAGTGAGCTTTTGTTAGAGTGAAGGCCCAATTGACCAGATCACGTCGCACGTTCTACGAATTCGGGAACAAACTAAAGACCTCGCGAACACATTCATTCATACCCTCCCTCCGCGCCACAGCCAGCCACCTGGCCTCCCGTTCAGATGAAATAGCGGCCCAATTTCACGCCTTCTTTAAGAAACTTTATAATTTGCCCCGGCTCCAGAAATTAGATTGCCAGACACTTGAAGCGCCCATCTCTCGAGATGAATTTGACAAGTCCTTGAAAGACTCGAAACCGGGTAAGGCTCCCGGGCCCAATGGGCTCACCCTGTCCTATTACAAGCAGTTCCCAGAAATCCTGGGAGATCATTTTGTCATACAATACCTACAATTCCATCCTGCAGGGTCATGCCTTGCCCCGGGATTCCTTACGAGCTCAGATATCTGTCATACCGAAAGAGGGCAAGGACCCAGCACAGTGCACTGGTTACAGGCCCATCTCATTGCTGAATACTGACCTAAAAGTTATTCACTCGTATCCTGGCCTCCCGATTGCTCCCCTTTCTGGATGAGCTTGTGGACCGCAACCAAGTTGGCTTTGTCCCTGGCCGAGAGGCCCGGGACAACACCATCAGGACCCTGACTGTGACACACCTAGCTTGTTCCATGTCTAGGCCTCTTCTTCTGCTGTCCTTAGACGTGGAGAAAGCGTTCGACAGGGTGGACTGGACGTTTTTGAGGGAGACGCTAATACATGTGGGTCTGGGAATCAATAGGAGGCAATGGATAGGCTCGCTATATTCGGATCCTACGGCAGTGGTCAGAGTGAATGGCGTCCTGTCAGAACAGTTCGACATCTCAAATGGCACTTGCCAGGCATGCCACTCCTCAGAACGATACAGGAATCACCAGATATCAGAGGCCTTGAATCCAAGGCTGGGCACCATAAAGTTGCCGCTTATGCGGACCCTAGAGGCCTATGGATGTCTATCAAATTTTAAACTGAACCTCAGTAAATCAGAGGCACTTAATATCTCAATCCCTGCTCCCCACCTACGCGGCCTCCAGCTGGCCTTTCAGTTTAAATGGGTGAATCTCAATCCCTGCCCCCCACCTACGCGGCCTCCAGCTGGCCTTTCAGTTTAAATGGGTGAAGGCTCATATGAAATATCTGGGGGTTTCTATCCCAGCAGACATTAAGGACACCTTTGCTTTGAACTTCATCCCCATTCAGAAACGCATCATCTTAGACCTGAAGTCCTGGGACCGCTCCACGTTTACATGGATGGGTTGCAACAGCATTCTAAAAATGACAAAACTGCCCAGATTACTCTCTTTCAGACGTTGCCCATTACCGTCCCTGCTACGTTTCCAAGACAGATGCGATCTCACGTTTTGGCCTTTCGATGGAGCTAACAAGAGGGCTCGCTTGCGCCATCAGATCCTGTCCAGACCTCGGACAGCGGGAGGGTTGAACTTTCCAGACCCCGCTCTCTACTATAGAGCGACTCACCTATCTGTGATTGTAGACTGGTGCTGTAACGCAGGTCAGAAACTCTGGGTAGCCTTGAAACAAGAAGATTGCCCTTGGCCACTGCATGGTATTCCCTGTATTTCCCTGAAATTGCCACTCTCCTCCTGGTCGAACCCATTGGTTCGTGCCACGATGCTCGTGGCGAAAAAGGTGCTCCTCCCCTATTTCCTCTACCATCGCCCTTGACAACAGTAGTGGGGAGCCTCATTTCCCTCCGGGTCTGCATAACCCATTGGCCAGAGCCCTAGAGACCTCAGGGATGACTAGACTATACCACTTCAGAGACGGACTGCTGGAAACAAGTTGCTCAGATCCAGACTCTCACTGAACCACCCTTGCGGCTGTGGTGCACCTTACAGGTGAGACTATCTATGCTCCTTTTGGGCAAGACGTGCCCTCAGAGACAGTTGACAGATTTTGAAACCATATGTTTGAAGGCAGAACCAACTAGACACACCCTGTCTCACATGGTGAACTGCCTGCGCAATCCCCCAGACCTTCCCCACCCGTACTTTGTAAGACAGTGGGCCGCTGATCTAGGAGTAGATTTTAGTCCTCAACAGGTAGACCGTATGATCTATTTTTCCCTAAGGTCCTCGGTGTCGAACAAATATCAAGAAGCAGGTTATAAACTTTTGACCAGATGGTACAGAGTGCCGACGACCCTTCATGTTATGTACCCCTCTGTGTCTGAAGTCTGTTGGCTCTGTGGGGAAGAGCCAGGCTCTATACTGCATGTTTTCTGGTCCTGCTCGAAAATCAGACCTTTCTGGTCCCAGATTGCCACATTGATCGGAAAAAGGTCTTACACTTCCGTTCACACCCTCCGTGTATCTCCTCCACTTGGCTCCGCTTTCACGTAAAAACTATCGACGCTCATTACTGATTCACATGCTGAATGCGGCAAGGGCCTGCATTCTGGCCTTGTGGAAGCAGGCCCTCCAGCCGTCTGTCGAGATGTGGGCTAGACGAGTGGAGGAGATTAAACGGATGGAAGACCTGACCTCCTAATTAAACAGAACCCAGGCCATTCGTTGCTACATGGGGTACATGGTACCTGTTCAGAGACTCAGCTGACTTCTCTAATGTGTGCCAGGACTGAAGTGAGAGATGGAACGGCTCACAGTAGGGGCCCCTTTTACTCTGCCGTGGTACGGCTAAGAGTAACCCATGCGACGGCCTGGAATTGACCGAAACCTGGACTCTCTCCCTACCTCTCCTTGTGCGTTTTAGGTTTCTCACTCTTTTGCTACTTTGTTTCATGTTGTTTGTTTTGTCCGTCTTTGTGTACCCCTCAGAAGTGGACCGGAATGGTACTGGCATCCCACGATAGTGGGCTGGGCCATGCGGTCTACCAAACAGTGCTGTTTCCTTTCCTGTTTTATAAATACAAAATGTCTTAGGGGATGGGAGTCCGACCTAACCTGAACCGTCATCATGTATACAGTGGGGCAAAAAAGTATTTAGTCAGCCACCAATTGTGCAAGTTCTCCCACTTAAAAAGAATATATGTTCTGATACTGATTGGGATGTTCTCAATTCCTTTGTCTTGGCTTTTGCTATCAGGTTTATTGACTTGGTTTGATGAGGCCATGTGGCCCATATATTTTGCTTATACTCTCTGTATCTCACCTTTTTGTTCATAAATAATTTGAGAAAAAAAAAATCAGAAAAGAGACAGTAAGGGGTGGGTTACAAAAAGGATCAAATCGTCTGTGATGGCAGCCACTTTATATTCACCTAACCTCATAGAGAGCGCGGAGATAGCAGAATCAGCTCGAATGAACAAAGGAAGGGTCCAGGGATAGTATGAAAATAAGGGGGGTAAGAGGGCATTTCTGGCATGTACCATTCAAGATCGGGAAGTAACGAGAATGCCTTTTGCTCACTTTCACTGCAGCAGTGGGATGCTAGTACAAGGCCGGGTCAGTGTGTACTGGTTTCGGTATGAAGGATAGCAGTCGATTAGCCAGAATTTTGAAGAAAAGTTTTAGGTCTGAATTCAAAAGCTATAGGACGGTAGATGCACATTGGGCGGGGTCCTTATCTTCCTTTGGACTGACTGCAATGTTGGCCCTGTGAAAATCCACATGGAGAGAATCGTTTGACATGCGCGATTTGTTTCGTCCCAAATTAAAATTTGTACGAATTTCTGTAAATTCTAAAAAAATTCAGATGCATCCGAATTTCTGAATGACCGAAATAAAACCTTACATATCCAAATGTTTGATAATTAAATCTGTACACATCCGAATTTCATTCGGCATGAAAACAAAGAAGCGGGAGAGCGGTCATTTACAGCGCTTAGGCTTCTCTGCTCTTTGCTAACATTGTTTTCATTCTAAATGAAAACAAAGTAAGGGCTAGTTCACACCATATGCAGTTCTGATGCAGTCCTTTGTTTGGCTGATGCAGCCAAAAATACATCACAAAAAATACTGCTCATCCTATTTTTGGGACTTCCTCTTTGTAGGTAGATGAGATAGCGAGAGATATGGCCGATGTGTATGCTGACATCTTCATAAAATATGTGGAGTGTCCACTCCTCTGACCCTAAGCATCCCAACTACAAAAACAAATCGGCAGAAGATGGGAAAGTGGAGGGCGATAACTGACAAATTATACCCTGATTTTTCTGGTCTGAATAGGGTGCAAAAAGAAAAATATGTGACAAGTTCTCTTTCTCAGCAACGATGTTTTATATACAGCCCAGCTAGATAGTTGTATACCACCCATGTACTAAAGAGTATGCAGAATAATCAGCCACCCCCATCTCCACTCCTCACGTTTGTTAAACACTTTCCTCCTGTTTGCAGAAATCACCCCCCTAACCTGCATTCCACCTTACCATGAAGAAGGCATGCTGGTGTATTTTGTGCACTGTCCTAATGAATTTATTGCTGTTGACATGGTGGTGGTTATTTCCCCAAAGTAATGTCTAAAGTATATGCTTAAATGCAATTAGCATTCATAATTACATAGTTTTCAAGGTTGAAGACAGAGGTCCATCAAGTCCAACCTATTGTGTGTATGCATGCGATTCTACATGTGTATGAGTCCATGTGTGATCTTGTTCCTAAGTGTACCTGTACGTTACTGTCACTGAGGAAATCGTCCAACCGCTTTTTGAATGATTCCAGACTCTCCGCTGAAATCACTGCTTGCGGCAGAGAGTTCCAGATCCTAACTGCTCTAACTGTGAAGAAACCCCTACGCGCCTTGTGCCGAAATCTCTTCTCCACCAATTTTAGGTGGTGGCTTCTAGTCTTTGTTTTGGAGTTTACCATAAAAAAAGTTTATTGCTGATGTTGCTATACCTATTGAACATCTTGTACATCAGAATCATATCCCCTCTTAATCTCATTACTTCCAGCGTGAACATGTTTAAATTTAGCAACCTTGTCTCATAGCTTTGGTCCTCCATCCGCTTTAGTTTGGTTGCCCTTCTCTGGACTCATTCCAGCTCAAGGACATCCTTTCTGTGGATTTGAGACCAAAACTGGACTGCATACTCCAGATGAGGCCGAACCAGCGATCTATAAAGTGGCCAAACTATAGACTTGTCTCAACCGTACATTCCCTTTTTAATACAAGACAGTACTCTGCTCGCTTTGTGTGCAGCAGCCTGGCATTGCAAGCTAATGTTCAATCTGTGGTCTACTATGACCCCAGATCTTTTTCCATTTCTGACTTCCCTAGTGGAGTTCCCATCAATGTGTATCCTGCTTGCCTATTTTTAACCCCAAAGTGCATTACTTTACATTTATCGACATTAAACCTCATCTGCCATATAGTTGCCCACTCCCCTATTTTGTCCAGGTCCTCCTGTAATGTTATAGTGTCTAGTTCCATGTCTATTACCCTCCCAATATTAGTATCATCAGCAAACATGGAAACATGGCTATTCACGCACTCCCCGATATCGTTAATAAACAGGTTGAATAGCATGGGGCCTAGCACAGATCCCTGAGGCACGCCACTCATGACCCTAGACCAATCCAAAAAGGAGCCATCGATACTCTTTGGACACGTTCCTGTAGCCAGTTCTCTATCCATGTACACAACATTTCACCTATGCCCATAGACCTCAGCTTGTAAGCGTTTATGTGGTACTGTGTCAAATGCTTTTGAAAAACCTAATACTACATCCACCGGCCTCGCTCCATCTAGATTTCTACTTACCCTTTCGTAGAATGTTGGTCTGGCAGGAACTGTCTTTCCTAAATCCATGCTGGTTATTATTTACTATACCATTATCCTGAACAAACTAAATAGTCCTTTATCATTCCCTCTAACAGTTTGCATAGGCTGACTGGTTCCCGGGTTGGCATCTTGACCCCTTTTTGAATATCGGTACTAACGTAGCTTTCCGCCAGTCACTTGGTAATCTGTCATTAAGGAGTCCTAGAAAATGAGGAATAATGGTCTCGCTATAACCTGGCTGAGTTCTCTTTGGGGTGCAGGTTGTCTGGTCCTAATGCTTTTTTTGCATTAAGTTTTTGAAGCCTATGTTGAACCTCGGCTTCGGTCAACCACTGTGGTATATTATGCAATGTGTATTTATACACACCTTAAACCCATATTTTTCCTGAGTGTATACATAGGAGAAATAAGAATTCAACACCTCGGCCCTCTCCCTGTCGTTTGAGATTAATCTCCCCTTATCATCCTTTATTGGGCCCATCTGCTCTTTTCTCTTCAATATGTTTTATTAGGTTTTTGCGATACAAAGAATTCAAATAAACATCAGAAACATTCGTGCGGGGGAGCATCAAAATGCCCGTGCAACGGGCGGCATACAATAGTAGGTATAAGTACAATGGAAAGGGAACTGAAGGGTGGGGGGGAGGAGAAGGGTAGTGCGATTTCTCGGTGCAATAAAAGGCCAGAGATAGCTTATGTTGGAGGAAGTTGGGTTACTGGGGGAGGGGATGTGGAATGAAGGGGGGGAGGGGGTTCACCAAGCGGAGTGATGAAGGCCGTCATGTGACCTATAACTCGGTGAAATTAGCCTACTGGGGAGGAGGGGAGGGAGCCGAAAGAAGAGGGTGGGTTAAGGGGCAGCAGAGAAGAAAAAGCAGAAGGGAGACTAGAAGAAAGAGGATCAGAAAAAGGAGGAAACGGGTAAAAATTAGAGAGTAAGAAAATAATAAGTGGCGACTACCACCCGGGTATCACCGCATAAACGGCGTTTAGCGAATGAGGCTTCGGGTTATCGGGTCAAGGGTGGGTAAGATAATGGCTGACCAAGGGTCCCATACGGCTTGGAATTTCCTGCGTGTCTAGTAGTATGCTGGAGAGATGTTCGTTGATGAAAAAAACTTGCATACTGTGTTGGAATTCCGAATATGGAATTGCCTGCTTTCGCCACGAGTGAGCTATGGTTTGCTTAGCCGCTAAAAATAAAAAAATTGGCCAAATGCCAGTGTGGCCTTGAGAGTTGTGGAATTTTAAGGTGAAGTAGGGCTTGCCAGGGATCTTTTGAAATAGGGGTGTTAAAGATGGAGGAGAGGAGTTTGTATACTTTAGACCAAAATCTGGCTACAAACGGGCACGTCCACCATGTGTGCATAACATCACCTAAGGCTTGACATCCTCTAAAGCAGTTGCTAGAGTTAGCCGGGTGAATTCGGGGAATTAGGTGTGTGGAGGCAGATGCGCTCAAAAGGGGAGAGAATCAAGGGGGTAGCGGGTTTAGGGAGTAGGGATTGGATCCAGTGTCCGATTTGAATATATCAGAAAATTTCTCGAGGGGGTGGTTGAGCTTTAGCTACTATGGCGTCCCATTGGAGCAATTTTGAGTTTTGCAGGAAGTTGAAGAGGGTGGTGAAGCCTTGTGCGTGCCACCATGTAAAGGCCGATGGACTGTCCATCGCCGGGGGGAACATAGGGTTCCCCAGGAGAGTAGTAAGGGGCAAGTGTGGGGAAATTAAGGCAGCTGTATACTTAGTGGAGTCCCATATCCGAAGGGCGTGGGTGAGAATCGGGCTGAGATGTGAAGGGCGATGGGTGGGGGGAAGCCACGGGATAGAGGAGAGCGAGCATGGGTGTACATAAGGGATCTCCAACAGGGTCCAGAGAGGAGGATCTACCTGAATGTGGAGAGCAGCAATGGATGCAATTTGTGCGGCCTGGTAGTATTTCTTGAGGTCAAGGACCCCCAGCCCCCCCTGGCGGCGATGACAGTACATCGTCTTCCGGGCCACCCTTGGGCGTTTATCACGCCATATAAAAGGACATGCTGTTTTGCATTGATCTGAGGGCAAAGTTTGGAATCGCTACCGGGAGGGTGCAAAAGAGGTAGAGTAATTTGGGAAGAAGGGTCATCTTGACCGCATATATGCGGCCCAGCCAGGAGATGGGCAGGGTATTCCAGGAGGTCAAGAGGTTTTTAAGAGACCGGAAAAGGGGTATATAGTTCGCCGAATATAAGGAGTCATAGGATGGGGACAAATGTATGCCCAGGTATGGGATAGAACGTTGGGTCCAAGCAAAGGTGAAGTTGTCTTGTAGAAGGGCAACAAATGATGGGGGGAGGGAGATGTTTAGGGCTAGAGATTTGGATTGGTTCACCACAAGGCCGGACAGATTCCCAAAAGCCTCCAAGGTGTTAAAAAGAGATGGCAGAGATATTAAGGGGTGGGTCAGGGAAAGGAGGATGTCGTCGGCGAACAAAACTAATTTTAGAGGTAATCCCTGCGACCTCCAACCCTCTTATGGAGTGGTTGTTGCGGATTAGCATGGCTAGGGGCTCAATGGCCAGGATAAACAAAATGGGGGAGAGGGGGGATCCTTGTCTCGTGCCTCTGGAGACTGGGAATGTGCCCGAGAAATGTCCCGTGTACATAACTTTGGCGGAGGGACCATCTGCTCTTTTCTTACCTTTTTACTGTTTATGTATTGGCAGAATTTTTGGGGGTTTACTGACTGTGGCGATATGCTTTTCACAGTCTATTTTTGCTGCCCGAATTTCATGTTTACATCTTTTATTACATTCCTTGTAGTTATGGAATGCCAGTGCCATCCCCTCCATCTTATATTTTTTAAATGCCACTCTTGTCCTTGATGTGCTGTTTTACTGTTTTATTTAGCCATGCAGGTTTAGTCATTGATCTTTTATTTTTGTTACCCAATGGTATACACTTGGTAATATCATTATGTAATGTATTCTTCAAGCAATCCCACTTTTGGTCAGTGTTCAGTCTGATAAATAAGTTGTCCCATTCGGTTTCGCATACTATAAAAGGCGCAGCTTATCAAAGTGTGCTTTTCTGAAGATTAGTGTTCTTGACCGACACCTCTCTTTTCTGTACCCGATATTAAAAGTATAGGAACAGAGACACTGGCACTCCAAAGTAGCAAAACAAACGTCTATTAATTTGACTTGCAGAAAACGTTGCGATGCTGCACGTCAAATAAATAGACGTTTGTTTTGCTACTTTGGAGTGCCGGTGTCTGTTCCTATATCTGTTTCTTGCCGCTGCAACCCACTGACGACCGTTGCACCCGTCTCTTTGAGGGATCTTAGCAGTCAGGAGTGCAATGGGACAGGGACTTTCTTCGATATTAAAAGTAATCACATTGTGATCACCATTACCCAATGTCTCCCTAATGGTAATATCTTCAACTAACCCCGCATTATTGGCAATTATTAAACCTAGAATGGCATTTTTCCTAGTTGGAACCTTCACCATCTGATCCATGTAATTGTCCCACAACAGGTTCAGAAAACGCCCGCCTTTATCGAATGCGAGGTTCCATTAGCCCAATCGATGTCCGGGTAATTGAAGTCGCCCATTACAACATTACCCTACTTCACAGCTATTTCTATTTGAGAGTGTAGGTGATCCTCCTCCTCTTCCACTATATTCGGGGGTTTATAACAAACACCCACAATTAGTTTACGACTAGCATTAGTCCCATCTAGTTCTAGCCATAAGGACTCCATGCCCACGCTACTCTCTGCCGTGATATCAACCCTATGTGCATATTTAGGTTATTTTTAACATGCATGCATAAAACCCACCCCCCTCCCTGTGACGGACCCCCGTACTCAGTATGAGTATGTCCGCCGCTGTCTTCTTCCTTGCTGAGGAGATATTGGAACCCGCTGATCTGTAGCTCCCAGTTTCCCCAGTCACTAGCCAAGGCTTGAGTGTAGGGTAAACAAACTCTGATTTATTGAGCAACTGCACAAACTTTTATACAGAAAGTGATGAAATTAGAATATAATCCCCTCACATCCCCCCTCCCCTCCCAGACCATCGGTCTGCTCAACACCACAGGTGTCCACCTGCTAACGAACTCCAGACAGCCATAGCAGGAGCCTGGCCAGAATGTCATTGTTCTGAGCTCCCTCAGAGAACAATGGGAGATAACGAGGGATGGTGCTGATACTCTTTCCATAACCAGGTCACACAGCATAACGCACTCAAACATAACCCAACAACAAAACACATTTATCTTATAAACTCATCACCATGTCGTCACACTCCCCACCAGCCCTGTCCCTCCTGAACAGGTTGTACCCTTCTATACTGATAGCCCAGTCATGCGTGCGATCTAGCCAAGTTTCAGCTATTTCCACTATATCGAAGTCCTCTTCGAGAAGCATAACTTCGAGCTCCACTAATTTATTTGCTAGGCTTCTAGCATTGGTGTACATACATTTGATTTTTGTACAGGTATGGATTACATGTTTACTCCTTTCTTGCGCGCCACTACTTTTTTTTTATTGGACATTGGTATGGGTGATACTACTTTAATCTGATTAATTAGAGCAATTACATTTTCTATAATTTATATTGACTGGAGTGAGCCCCCTGTCCACCCTTGTATTACTGCCCTCCATATTAATTGCCCCTGTAGTTACAAGCTCTATATTAATTTTATCTATTTTATTCCCTCGCCCCATTATCTAATTTTAAAGCACCTCCAGTCTTCAACCATTTTTTCCACCAAAAGTGCTGCACCTTCCCCATTAAGATGCAGCCTGTCTCGGCTGTAGAGCTGGTAACCAACTGAGAAGTCAGCCCAGTTCTCCAGGAAACCAACTCTTTCCGACACCAGCTCCGGAGCCACTGTCTCTCTGGAGTGGCTTGTGGCACCGGCAGTATCTCAGAGAATACTACCGTTGAGGTCCTTTTCTTCAGCCTAGCCCCCAAGTCTCTGAACTCGCTTTTTAGGACACTCCATTTGCCTCCTATTCTGTCATTGGTGCCGATGTGCACCATGACAGCTGGGTCATGCCCAACCCCATCCAGTAACCTGTCCATCAGTTGCGCGATGTGTCGAACACGAGCCCCCGGTTAGCAACAGCGTTTGACGCTCACAGTCCCGAAGACAGATCACAGTCTGTCCGCCTGATGGAATCCCCCACCACCAAAATCTGTCTCTCCTGACCCTCCATTCTTGCTGGAGCAATCACTCCCCCTGCGGAGAGAGGTGGCATCCTGCTCCAGCAATGTCGCCCCTGAACTAATATCCCCAACATCCTGCAACCTGGCATATTTGTTGGGGTGTATACAGTTCAGGACTGACCTCTCGCACTCTTCCCTCTACCCCTCCTTCTAACGGTAACCCAACTACCCACCTCGGGATCCTGTTCCTCCAAACCCCCCTCCTGTAGCCCGCCCTCCACCACAACCTGGTGCCAGACTCCAGGAGTCCAGACTCGTTTCCATGTTGGTTATGCTCAATGTTGCCAGTTAGCTGTTTAGATCCAGAATCTGGGCTTCCAAAGAACTAGCTCACACCTTGTGCAACAGTATTAACCCTCGAACGCATGTTCAAGAAACGCATACATGGAGCAAGATGTGCACTGGGTAGCATACCCACTCATGGAAGCCATTGTTTTTTGCCACTTTTTATAGGTTATGTATAATTTGTGATGCAGTTTCTGGTGTGAACTAGCCCTCAGAGAACAATGTTACAAAATGTAAGCAAAAAAAAAAAAAAAGCAGAGAGATGTGTTATTCTGTAACTGCTTCTTTGCTGGCAAATCGGACAGCTGTCACGAAATACACTAAAGTGTTAAACAGTCCACAAAAATACAAATAATGGAAAAGCACCCTCCCAATGCCAAGGTCATGTGGCCTAGTATAGTGGAGGGGCACTCGCTAGTCCCCCCCCACCCCCTACCAGATTAAGGGTCTGGTATGGGATTTAAGGGGGGACCCTTTTTTTTCCTCTCGTTTTGTTGCTGTTGGGTTAAGCCCTTAAAATTAGTTGGTTTTTGTTTACATTTGGGGTCCCTTTTAACATTCCCACCAGACCTTAAGGGTCTGGAATGAGTGGTCAAGGAAACTGCACGCTTTTTTTGTTATACTAGGCTGCTGCCACCAGGATTTTTTTTTGTTCACTTAAAGGATTTTTTCCAAGGTGTGTATTTACATTTTATTCCACTCTAGTGAATGAGCAGTGGTACAACTACCACTTATTCAGGAGGGCGGCGGCATCTGGGTGCCCTCTTTATGAAAGGGGGTGCTTGGATGCCATAGACTCCCACAATCACCCTGGAAAAGCACCCTCCTATAGTGCCAAGGGCATGGTATGAATTGCCAGGGAACTGCGCCGTTTTTTGTTTTTTTTACATTGGGGTCCCCCCTAACATTCCTACCAGACCTAAATTTTTATTGTTTCTGTGGAGTGTCAAAGGTTAAGAAAAAGTAACATTTAATGTCACTTTTCTGCACTGCATTGTTGTTCGTAAATCATTTAACTCATCCGAAATGAACAAACATTCAGATTCATCCAAATGCTGAAACAAATTGAGTTTCAGATCCTAATCCTGAAAAACAAAACTAAACATTCTTTGCTGGCTTACATGTCTAAGAATCACCCTGCAAGATGGAGTTGAAGGCAGCCA
>NW_017307320.1:94085-96967 GCF_000935625.1 Nanorana parkeri
GTTACTATAGAAAATAATTCTTTATAGTAAGTTAGTCAGGCCATCTGGGCCTGGGATCTTACCAGGCTTAGATAGTTTAATGGCCTGGTCAACCTCTGCTGACCAGAGTCTCCAGAGAGTCTTGGTCCTCGAGGGACAGTGTAGGCATTCCAGACCTAGCAAGGTATGCACAAGTTATAGGAGAGGAACTAGAGTTTTAAGCTGGCCATACACAATCTGATTGGATGCAGGTATTGTTCAGGTATTTTTAAAGCCAGAGGGGCCAACTAGCAAGATACTGAAGCTTGGCCCAGTGGGAGATTCCTCCATCCGCACAGTTTAGCGTAGATGGAGGAATCTGCTGCATTTTTGCCCATCTGACCATAGAAAATCTGCAGATAATCTATAGGTGTATGGCCAGCTTAAGTTATACAACTTCTGCTAGAAAGCTTGAAACTCATTAGCCAGAGATAGAGTAATACACGTCCCAGCAAATGAGGAGAGAGTCATACATCCCCTTCAGTGACCTTGCCAACATCCTACCCAGTTTATTAAAAAGTAAGCAGATAAAGCCATCCTACCGCCTAAGAGGTGGTGTTTGGTACAGGTAAAAACGGGAGATCATTACGGGACTCCCGAACTCTGAGAAATTCTGCTTGCGTGGATTGCTTGTGGGCAGCCTCCAGCATAGAGACACACTGGAAGAGCTGGGAAATTATGTGTATGTGTGTAATGAGGGAGGGTGTGGCTTTAGCTCAACACTCTTTTTCAAGGTGTGCATAATGATTAGTCAGCTTCTTTTCCTCAGGCAAAAATGGGCCAAAAAAAGGAGATTCAACAGACTGAAAAGTCAAAAATTTTAAAAAGTCTTTCAGAGGGATGCAGCACTCTTCAAATTGCTACGATATTGGGGCAGGATCATAGAACCATCAAACATTTTGTTGCAAATTGAAAGGGCAAAATGAGCTTATTTGCCCGATTCTGGTATACACATAGTTAAAATGCTTGAAGAAAAAAAAATTGTGTTTTCTACAGAAACTAGTTTAGTTTTATTCCAAAATGATAAAACTGCATTCCATAGCAAATTAACTTTTTCCTTATCTTTGTGTTAAACATAACCTTGAAGCTGTTCAGCTAATTTTCTTCTTTGTAGCGGTTCCATGGTCCATATTATAATAATTAGTTTTGTATATGTGTATGTCTTTCATTGGCTTATGCTCCGCCATCGCCCCTTTCACTATCTATATAATCTTTTGTTTTAACAATAAACCTTTGAATATAGAGTGGATACACAATTTGGTGTGACTCTTTATTCCCAAGTACTTGTCTGAAGCGGGCAGCATGATTGAATACTGAACAAGACAAGTTGAAACGTCAAGACTGGGCCAAGAAATATCTGAAGACAGATTTGTCAAAGACAAGACACAGAGCGCCTCCATCGCATAAAAACTTAAACAAATTTTTTAAAAATGGTATAAAAAAGGTACTCACAAAGGACGAATAAAAACAGGCATAAAAGGGTCAGAACGAAAGGTGCATATCCACCGGCTGTTCGTCTTCCCTGGTAGTGAAGTGGTTTACGCGTTTCAGAGGTCACGCCTCCTTCCTCAGAATCAATTGGGAGTGTTCCACTGTTTATTTTTTTTAAAATGTATTCGTTTATTAAAACATTTTTATGCGATGGATGCGCTCTGTGTCGTCTTGCAGTGCTGAGGTTGTTCTGAACCTGGTGAGAGCCGCCCCGTTATCGCCCTGCACTCCTGAACATCATTGATACTCTCTTGAACCAAAATCTGCTGGCACGGTGTTTGATTCTGTCTGCAGATTTGTCAAAGGTTTTATGGACTGATGAGATGAGTGACTCGACGGATCAGATGAATGGACCCGTGGCTGGATCAGTAATAGGCACAGAGCTCCACTTCGATTCAGACGCCAGCAAGGTGGAGGTGGGGTACTGGTATTAAAGATTAGCTAGTTGGACCTTTTTGGGTTGAAGATGTACTCAAAATCAACTCCCAAACCTATTGCCAGTTTTTAGAAGACTTTCTTCAAGCAGCCTTACAGGAAAAAGTCTGCATCTTTCAAGAAGACCCTGATATTTATGAAGCACAATGCTTCAACGCATGCATGGAAGTACTCCACTGCGTGGCTAGCCAGTCAAGGCCTTAAAAGATGAAAGTATGACATGGCCCCCTTCCTCACCTGACGTTAACCCTATTGAGAACTTGTGGGCCCTTTTTAAACGGGAGATTAACGGTGAGGGAAAACAGTATATCTCTCTGAACAGTGTCTGGGAGGCTGTGGTTGCGGCTGCACAAAACATTGATCGCCAACAGATCAAGAAACAGACTCCATGGATGGAAAAATGTACAAATAAACATTTGACATTTTCTAAAACAAGGGGAGAGCGAGCGAGAGAGGGGGGGAGAGCGCGCGAGAGAGGGGGGAGAGCGCGAGAGAGAGGGGGGAGAGCGCGAGAGAGAGGGGGGAGAGCGCGAGAGAGAGGGGGGAGAGCGAGCCTCTATGGTCAGTAATTGTAGTTGCAAATACAACTATAAAATCAAGCATAGCTCTAAAAGAACTCCTTCCTGAATAAAGCAGAGCACTAAGCCACACCTGGCGGAACTAAGGGAGACTTCGAGGAGCATGTCAACTCAAGGGATTAAGATTAAAGCCTTTTTTTGCAGAAACATGTCAGATTGTGGATTTTGTCATGCTTGAAAAACTGTAGATTCCAAGAAATAAACTTTTTTTTAGACCAAGGTCCTGGCTGGTGAGTGCGGCTTTACATACATTGAATTGCTGGTGACGGCCATGGCTTGCCCCTGCTGGCTGCCACCCGGCTTTTTGGATGGGACTGATGAGTTTGGGCATGCGAATGCGAGCAGTGTCCTTTTCACAAA
>NW_017307320.1:96977-104926 GCF_000935625.1 Nanorana parkeri
GGACAGTGCTTCCTAATAACCAGCAGACCCCCCTTCAAACAGGTACACTAACTCATCTGTCCTTTGCTTCTTTTTAGCTTCAGAGCTAATATATGACCTCTGACATGTAACCTTGGTTGAACATGACCGGCCAATTGTCAGGGCTATCAAGTGGGGAAGACAGTGACATCATGAAACGGAGTAAGCTCCACTAGAGATAGACCAGCATAACTTGCTGTGGAAGAGGGGCAATATCAGAAAATCTATACGGTATAGAATACATAATATACACACCAAAATTCATCAGGTTTATCAAGAATAACTGAATGTTAAAAATTGTACAGTAAGCATGCAATACACCAAGCACATTGTTTTCTACTGAATTGCTCACATCTTTCTCTTGAATGGTGCACTCCTTGCAGTAATAAGCATCCGATACTCCGGGGCCACCACAGATCACACAACGTCCTTGGTAAGATCCATAGTTGCACTCATCACAGATGCGCACTAGTGTACAGGGACGTACATAGGAGTCACAAATCACACACTTCCCATCACCTAAATAGAATGGTCAATACAAAACATTCCACTTTTAAATATATAAAAAACACCACAAAGCAGATGAAAAGTACAAGCATTATATTAAAAAAAAAAAAATAGAGAAAATTGTATGTATTAGGTAGAGAATGTTCAGTTTGACTTTTTTTTTTAAGAAGAAAATTGTATACTTACCCATCGGTAACTTTCCTTTACTGACGCCAATACATGGCAGCATAACAATGGGTTTAGCTTCGCCCCTCACACAATCACAGGGCCAGTTATACTATAAATTGAAAACAAGGCTCCCAGGGCAACCAACCATTCTGGTAACAACACTCCATGCGAAAGCCATGGGTGGGTCCCATATGCTGCCATGTATTGGCGTCAGTCAGGAAAGGTAAAATTACCGATAAGTATACAATTTTACATTTTCCTAACACCAACATGGCAGCATAAGAATGGGATATAGCAATCACAACCAGGGAGGGTAATGCTGAGATATTTAGCCATTTGCATAATTGTTGATAAACACATTCAGAACCAAAACTTCAACATGGTCAAGACTCCTGGATAGACCCTGTAATGAAACAGGAACACAGACCAGGTTACTGCCTTCCAGAATAAACCGCTAAATTCTGTCCATAAGGATAAACATCCTTAAGTAGAGTGAACCCAGAGATGGAACCACAGATCAATCTACTTGACCAGCCACAATGCATGTGACCTAGTGGACGCAGAGAGCCCCTTTCTGATAGCGTCAGAAAGATGAACAAATCAACCTGGAAGAAGTAACCTCAATGTAACTCCTCAGCATAGCAGCCACATTTAAGGCATGAGCTGAAACAAAAACGTTATTCTTGAGTAGAGCTGCAGCTAACGATTATTTTCAAAATCGATTAGTTAGCCGATTATTAAGTTCGATTAATCGGTTAATCGGAGAGTATTGGCAACATTGATGTCCTATTTCGATGGAAGGATCTTCCATCCTCTGGATGATGCTGGGAGAGAGATGTAGGATTATCATGTCTGGGAAATGGTAGCAATAAGATGGTTTGACTATCCAAGACCCTCCTCCTTGAGGGGATTGCTGTAAGAAAAACTATTTACATGTTCCTGCCCATGCTGAGTATTATTATTATTATTATTATATAGGATTTATATAGCGCCAATAGTTTGCAATGCACTTTACAATATAAGGAAGACATTACAGTCACAATACAATTCAAGACAAGATGGTAAGGAGGGCCCTGACCATGAGGGCTTACAATCTAAAAGAAGTGTGATCTAGACAAAGTCGAGGAAGGAAAAACATATCCAGCACTATTTGTAAATCCTAAAAGGGAAAATGAAGCGGCTTTCCTGAAGAGTGAATGCTTGCGCAAGCCGACATGTCAATTAATGAGCTGCTCTGCTCATCGTGTCTAAGAGGATGCAGATAGAGGGTACTGACTGACACCCAAGTACATATTGCCTATCTGGAAAAAAAAAAAGTCCAATACATCCGTCATGGCAAGTGGGGGGGAGGGAGGAAGTCAAAACCCTTTGGGCTTGCAAAGTCTATGTAGTTATTATTCCACAGTATAGAATATGTGACATTTAGTAGGTGCTCTATCATTCAACAAACACTCAATGACTGAAGATGCGTCATCTAGGCAAGCCAGTCTCGACTTCCAGCCTCAAAGCTGCTTGAAGCCCATTTCCACCTTTGTAAGTGACTTGTATTTTTTGTGGTAATGTAGAGGTGCAGGGATGATGTATGTGTGTGTGCACTGTCAGGAGTCACAGTGCTGTTTTCATACTTTTTTAATGGACTCTTGCAAAGGCCAGAGTCCTAGAAATTCAAAATCCCCTCCACATGATCTTCAATCCCTCTGAGGGCCTGTTCACAAGACGTCCGTTTTGTGTGCTGACCGGATCCGTACGCTGCTGCACTCAAAAAGCATCCCAATATATCCCTATGTGTTTTATGGGCTACAGTTCTCACGTGCGCAGTCCGTTCAGCTTACGCCAGAAAAAATACTGCATGTCACATTTTGTCCGGTCCGGAAACGCACAAATCGCAACGAAAACGGAAGGGAAACGCAATGCAGCTAAGGAAAAAGTGACCTCAGAGACCGCATCTGCATACTGACAGCCCCTTGGCTTTAAAAAAAACAAAAAAAAACTATCAGCATCCGGACCGAAAACGCACTGCATCAGCAGCTCCACGTCTGCTGATCAGCACCTGATCTCATGTGAACAGGCCATTAGGGTCAGATTGTTATCTGTAAACTGCAAATCAGCTGGATTCCAATCTGCTGAGCTCACTCTGCTGACCCCTCCTCATAAACTAGCACCACACAGCACTGGAGAGAGTCATCATCACATCTCCTCATAGGTGTGTGTGTGTGAGATCTCCTGCACATATCTCTAGACTCTCTCGGTCACTGTGTTCTGTGCATGTCTCTCTCAGATCTGTCTCTCTCCAGGGCCAGATTTCCTCTCTTCTGACCCCCCAACACACACACACACACACACACACACACTTATCATTACCAATAGCGGTTAGAACAGATAGATTAGAAACATATTGGGGGGAATTACTCAAAACTAGAACAGAGAGAATCTGGAGCAGCTGCCTATAGCAACCAATCAGCTCCTCCCCAGTTTGTTTAGTTAAGATTTGAAAATGAAAGAGAAGCTGATTGGTTGCCATGCACATTTATTTCTAGGTCACTGATGCGGATTCTAGTTTACATCTTATATTTGTATATTTAACATTCACCTGTTTGTGTGTCACATTTGATTGTGTTTAATACGTACATGGTGGATTACGTGGGATGATTTAGTTGAACATCGGGGTATATCAGTTTCACAGCACGCTGTAAATCGCTATATATATATTGCCCAGCAGACAGTGCAGAGTGACCTGGAGATTTTTTTTTTAACCTGCGACTACAGCTGGAGGATTGTTGTGATTGCTAAAGAAATCTGTTATAATTCTGTCTCCAGTCTCTGTCGCTCAGAACAAAATGTAATGGATTTCTTTAGCAATCGCTTACAACAATCCTCCAACTAGTCACAGGTAACAAAACAAAAACAAAATTCCCAATGACTTTGCACTGCCCAAGGAGTGATACCACTATGAATATCAATGAATGCACATGCACGAGGGAAACTAAGCAACAATGCTTAGCTTCCCTCGTGCACATGCATTCATTAATATTCATAGTGGTACCACCCCCTGGGCAATGCAAAGTGACCGGGAATTTTTTTTTTTTTTAACCTGTGACTAGTTGAAGGATTGTGGGAAAAGGAGTTTTTCCACGCCCTACATTGTAGTTTCCACTGTACACAGCATTCTGGCGGACATTTAAAAACAACCCTGTGGAGCCCGAGAAGACAACTAAAAAAAAATTATAGGATTTTTGTACTCACCGTAAAATCCTTTTCTCTCCGTTCATTGAACCTGCAGGAGAAGGACGCTAGGCACACAAAAAAAGACAAAGACAGCCTAGGGGCAGCTCCTGCTGGTGGCCCAACCCCCCACCTGCTGACAAGTCTACAGTAAGTAACAAGCAGTTAGGAGTACACACCCAATATAGAGGGCGGGACCGGTGTCCTTCAATGAACGGAGAGAAAAGGATTTTACGGTGAGTACAAAAAATAGGATTTTTGTACTCACCGTAAAATCCTTTTCTCTCCGTTCATTGAAGGACACAGGGAACAGATCGGAGATCATGTACTGTAGGGTAATATCGCCACCTGCAGGAGAAGGAAGCTAGGCACAAAACTAAAGACCAATTACAGCCTGGGGGCGGCCCCTGCTGGTGGCCAAACCCCCCACCTGCTGACAAGTCTCAAGTAACAAGCAGTTAGGAGTACACACCCACACAGAGGGGCGGGACCTGGTCCTCCAATGAACGGAGAGAAAAGGATTTTACGGTGAGTACAAAATTCCTATTTTCTCTTGCGTTCATTGAAGGAAACAGGGAACAGATCAGAGATCATGTACTGCAGGGACGTCAGAAAGCAGTACCTGAAGAGGGGCGGGCAGAAAAAAACCAAATAAACCCAACAGAAAACAATCCCCTCAAACGGCCGCCTGCAATATCATGCGCCCCAAACCAGCATCTGCCGATGCCAAAACATCCACCTTATAAAACTTGGCAAAGGTGTGAACAGAAGACCAAGTAGCGGCCTTACAAACTCGAGAAACCGAGGCACCAGGACGGAAGGCCCAAGATGCCTCAACAGCCCTTGTAGAATGGGCCTTAACAGAAAAAGGCTAACGCCCCTTAAAAGGCATACGCCTGAGAAAACGCGTTGCGAATCCAGCGAGAGATGGCGGCCGAGGAAGCGACCAGACACTTCGAGGACCATCCGCAACAACATAACGCAATCCGACTCGCGGAAGGAAGCTATAGCACCCAATTAAACCCGGAGAGTGCGAACCACATCTATCCTTCCTACGAACGGGCTTCGGACACCAGGAAGGTAAAAACAATGTCCACGTTGAGATGGAAGACCGAAAACCCCCTCAGGCAGGAAGGACGGTCGAGGTCATAGGATCACCTTGTCCCAATGCAAGACCAGCAACGGTGAAGTGCCAGACAGAGTCGTTAACCCCGAAACCCTGCAAACGGAGGTGATCGCAACCAAAAAGGCAACCCTTTGAGACAAGGGCAGATGCGGAAATTCCCGCAAAAGTCCGAAAGGAGATTCCCGGAAAAACTAAAGAACCAGGTTCAGATCCCAAGGCGGTAACGGGGATCGGACAGGAGGAGCAATCTGCGTAACCCCCTGTACGAAGGTGCGAACCAAAGCGTAGGACGCGATGGGCGTCCGGAAAGAACTGTCCAGGCCGAAAACCTGGGACTGCACCGCACTTTAGGTCAGTCGTGATCTATCCCACGGTGCAAAAAGGCCAAAATCCTGGTCACCGAGAACAAACGAGGCGGAAAAACAGACGACTCACACCAGGCAAACTAAGCCCTTCAGGTAGGGTGATAGATCCTCCGAGACACAGCCCGTGGACTCTGAGCATCGTAGAGATAACCGCATCCGATCGACCTCAGTCCCAAAGGATTACAGCTTGGCAATTCCACTACAGTCCTCATCCCTACCAACCGAGCTACCGAAGGATCCCTTCAAAACCAGGCCATTAAGCCAGCGACTGCAAAGACGGACGGCACACCGAACCCTGGGAAGAAGATCCGGACGAATCGGCAGCCGCCAGGGAACGTCCGCTACCAACCAGACCACCTCCGATTACCACACCCTTCGTGGCCAATCTGGAGCCACGGGGATGACTGGAATGTCCCCGGCCGTTATTCTGTGTAGAAGACGCGGTAAACAGTACATCGGAGGGAACGCGGAAACAGACCACAATGGACCCATGGAGCCACCAGGGCAGAGAGAGGTCGAGAGAGAGAGAGAGGTCGAGAGAGAGAGAGAGGTCGAGAGAGAGAGAGAGGTCGAGAGAGAGAGAGAGGTCGAAACGGGCTTCTTACCTCACACTGAGGGGTCAGTGGAGCCGAACTTTGAGTCTCCTCCACCTCCATCTTGGCCATGCTCTCAAAGCGTCGTCCATTACGGAACTTCTATCTGAACGGCCCATCTCTTCCCTCCAGCTCAGCCAAAATGGACTCCTGGAGCTCCACCTGCTCTCTCACGTGCTGGATCTCCGCATCCAAGGAGCCACGATTCTGGCTGTACAGCCCACTGCGCTGCTTCTTCAGCCGCCTGCACTCCACTCTAAGCTTATAGAGCTTGTCTCTCTGCTTGTTCACCATCCTGATGCCGGTGACCACTCTCTCCCGAATGGAGTCAGCTCCTTCACCCTCAGCAGGGGCAGACAAATTGCAGGCACCTGCACCAGCAGGTATCGCGCTCCTCAGCTCAGGACATGGCTGAGAGCTCCCAGAGGAAGTCCCCCCGACCTCCATGGCTTCCCCAGCAAGGGGCCAGGAGGCCTGGGATAGCTGGATCAAATGCTCCCTGCAGACACTGGAAATCAGAGCAAACAGGACACACACTGCTCACTGCTGCTCTCTCTCCTTGTGCAGAGTGACCGGTCTTGTCTCCGCCCCTTCCTGTAATAAAGACCGCTCATTGCTGCTCTTCTTGTGCAGGGTGACTGGTCTTGTCTCTACCCATTATGTTGTGGGTGCAGCCTGCTGGCCCCCTCCCACAGTCCTCTTCTCTGCATGGGCTATGTACAGCACAATGATAATGTCACTGCTACTTTTACAAGGTAATAACTGTGTTTGCAAAGGCATTTGGTACGCATAAAGTGGGTTTATATCCTTTGTGGCTATTGAAGAATATAAATGAAAGTTCTTGTGCCCGGAGTTCCGCTTTAGCTTTAATGAATGGAATGTTATTTCATTCTCAGTAATGCGGTTCCATCTGTCAGCTGTTATAATGTTTTAAATTGGGATAACTGGAATGGTTAGACCATGAGAACATAAATACACATACCGGATAAATGAAGGTTTTGAATGTCTTGTAGAAGACGGACCTCTCTGAATACAGTAGGAATGTGGAGCAGATAAGGTTGTGTACGTGTCCTGGTAAAGATTACGATCTGGCACAGAAGCAAAGCCCAAGCTGGGTCCCACCCGTGTAATTATACTTTGGGAGTATATCTCTGTGTGGTCACCGACCTGCCCTGCATTGTGCGTTTCATCCCAGCCCCTGTATTCATCTACATGAGGGTTTTTATATCTATATAGCAGTGGGTGGGCAATCTCAGCACTCCAGCTGTGGTGGAACTACAAGTCCCATGATGCACTGCGAGGTTACAGTAAGCATACTCTGTCCTCATGTTATGAATGGACAGGAACACTCAGCACTCAGTATAGAGGATTCCTGATCATTGATAACAGGGGATGCACAATAGGAGATTGAGGACTCTGTGTTCTCAATTAGAGCTGCAGCTAACGATTATTTTCAAAATCGATTAGTTAGCCGATTATTAAGTTCGATTAATCGGATAAACAATAAAAAAATAAAAAATGGCTCCAGTGATGGGACTACTAGTTTGTATTGAGATTGTAGTCCATCACAGGAGCAAGCTTGGAGCGGTGGAAAAAAATAGTGTGGTGTGCAATATAGTGAAAAGGAAAGTGTAAAATTTATACAGCAATGAATGCAGAATTGCACCTGCTATAGAGGACTACAAATCCCAGCAATAGTACATTATACAGCGCAATGCAGAATATCACCAGCTATAGAGGACTACAACAAATCCCAGCAATAGTACATTATAGCTGGTGGTATTCTGCATTGCGCTGTATAATGTACTATTGCTGGGATTTGTAGTCCTCTATACAGTGCAGTGCAGAATATCACCAGCTATATAGGAATACAACAAATCCCAGCAATACATTATACATACAGTGTATAATGTATTGCTGGATGTGTATTCCTATGTATAATATACAGCA
>NW_017307320.1:105101-105444 GCF_000935625.1 Nanorana parkeri
CAGAAAAAGAGATTGAGGACTCTGTGCTCTCAATCTCTTTTTTTATTTTAAAAGGGAAATATCAGGGATCTGTTTAGACCCCCAATATTTCCCCGGAGCCCCTAAAAGTAAAGTATGCAATAAAAATATTTCATAAAATATAAAAAAAGTGTAAGTTTATTATCCAGTTGCCGTACGCCCGTAGAAAAAAAACGGATGGACGGCTGACTCGCATCAGTGGGTTGCCGTCTCCAGACGTTTTTACAGCCATTAACGGCTGTTTCACATACAACCAATCAGCGGCTCTATAGCCGCCGATCGGTTGTATGGCGTGATTTTTTTCGGCTGCCCCCCCTCGAGTCCC
>NW_017307320.1:105473-105758 GCF_000935625.1 Nanorana parkeri
TGCGGCCCGGGACCGGCTCCGGAGGGTGTCAGGAGGAGAAGGGAGGGAGATCAGCTCCTAGCTGATCTTCCTCCGGGCTGTGAATGCAGAAGATGTGTATCGCATCGCTTCCACATTCACCTGTCATTCACCTGGCTGCTAAAGCCCGAGAGAAGCCCCAGGTGACATTAGGGGTCCTAGAGACCCCTAATGTCTCCATAAAGAGGACCTTTCTGTGTGCCTTTGCTAATATATAGGGGGATTGTATCCCCCTATGTAATAGCAATAACAGTAAGTGTAAAAAAA
>NW_017307320.1:106606-149735 GCF_000935625.1 Nanorana parkeri
ACAATTGCGCTACACATGTTACATATCGCCGCGAACGTCGCAGTGAGAGCAATCATTTTAGGGCCATCAATCACTGATAACACTAAACTGATGAGCGGTAAAAGCTTTTAAAGCGTCGCCTATGGACAATTTTGGGTAATGTAGGTTTTTTTTTTTTTAAGGTTTCGCGCAATGTAGGTTTTTTTAAGGCTTGACATGTTTGGTGTCTTTTTACGCGACGTGACCGCGTCTTTTATATTTTACCAAAAAATTGGGTAATAATAAATGTTTTAGAATTTAATATAGGGGAAACTGTTTTTTATTTTTTTTTATTTTTCCTTAATATATTAAAAAATAAAATCCCATCCCCAAAAAAGGGTATACAATTCATTTCAGTACAGCGCTGCATGACGGAATAAATGTCAGTCAAAGTACCGCAGCGCTGAATACTGAAAAATGGCCTGTATGGGAAGGGGGTTTAACACCCCAGACTTCAAGTGGTTAAAAATAAATGAAAATATTTAAAAAAAATTGAAAATTAAAATAACATTTTTTGGTGTTTTGGCCTGACAATTTTTTGTAACATTTTGGTTTTGTTTCGGTATTTACATTTTAATTTCGGTGCACCTCTAGCCAGCACTATTTACAAAACAAACAATCTCCAAAGGTACCTGGCTCCTGAGATTTGTCCACCCCGAGATACATCTATACATATACTCATATACTATACTATAGCTAGATATATATGAGAGAAAGAATAAAGCTTTGATTTGAGGGGTTGGCATTCATGTAGGTACAATCTGACTGCTTTCAGGGCAAAGCTTGCCATACACTGTTGGAATTTCGGGCGAATCCTGCTGATCCGTGCATGGGTGACTTTAGGCCCCATTCACACTTGGAGCAGTCTCCCAAATTACTCATGTGAAGCGCCATACAAAGTTCACACATAATGGGACATGGCAGCCATTACCTGCGGACGATTGTCCCTGGACGTAAACAGCTTGTGTCCAGGTACGATCGTCCACAGGTAATCGCAGCATTTCCGATTTATGTGCAAACAGCTGGTCTCATGGAGCAATTTGTGATACTGCCCCATCGTAATTGTAAAAAATGTAAATGGGGCCTTAGTAGTTACAGTGTGAGTGGAGAGAATGTTCATTCTATACATGAAAAGTCTGAATTACCCTTTTAGTTTTTTTCCACCGCTCCAAGCTTGCTCCTGTGATGGACTACAATCTCAATACAAACTAGTAGTCCATCACTGGAGCCATTTTTAATTTTTTTTTTTTTATTGTTTATCCAATTAACCGATTTATCGAACTTAATAATCGGCTAACTAATCGATTTTGAAAATAATCGTTAGCTGCAGCTCTACTTTATTCTAGTCTATTTATTGGTCCAGCATGTTTTATTTTCTGAAGCTGGCCATACACTTTACAACCATCGCAAGACTTTTGTCTTGCGATGGTTGTAAGCTAATTAAAAGCTCGTACGATCTGCCCGTCTTGGACAGGCAGATTGTACTTGTGATCACTGAGGGACGGGCTTCCCATGACTGGAATGCTGAGCGGGCAGTGTGCACTTGCGGCATTTGTCTTAGGAGCAGGCCACAAACCCGCCGAAAATCGTACGATTCTCGGCGGGTTTTCAAACATGCTCGTAAGACAAAAGACGTGCAACCGTGCAGTAGAAATGTTCACACGCCTTCCATACACCTGCTGATTATCGTACGATCGCGGGATTTCCCGCGATAATCGGCAGATGTATGGGCACCTTAACAATGATTTGTGATTCACATTTTATGGAATAATTTGGCAGTCTTTTAAACAGCAGAATTTAATGCCATAGGATGAGATGCAGATATGCTGAATATTGGGCCCCATCTGATATTGTCATTTAGTTGTTCTGCTCTCTGCAGGCTGATTAAAGAAGTCTGTGTATCTTTAAAGCAAAAAATAAGAAGTGGAGATGTGTGGGAGGTGTGTACTTTAACCCACTGTGTGCCAGATTTGCACTGGTGCAGATAACGTGTGTGATATGGTGGAAAATAGTACAGTGCTATGCATGCGTCTTAGAATGGAGGTGACACAACAACGTGTTTCCAGCAGTTGTGGTAAAGTGTGATAAAAAGACCATGACGAAAGAACTTGTGAAATCCATCCGTATCTCCATAATTGTGCGTCCTTCCTTTTGTGTCTCAGCGTCAGATGGTCTAACATCCGTTTTGGCCGACCGGCGGCTCTGTATCTTCTATGGAACATCGGGCACTGATCATATTGCTTGTAGAAACTGAGCGATGTTCAATCAAGTATTGCATAGAACACGGAGTTAAATGTTCTAATGGCAGAACTGTTTAGCTGTAAATGATTACCAATTCGGTCTGATTCTGAAACTGGTGGGCCGCTAATATGCAAATCATATACGCAGATTAATCTGTTGTCTGCTTGCCCGGATTTAAAGAAGCATCTTTAAAACAGACACTGCCACCACCAAAGTTTTTGTTTTTTTTGCCCCGGGCCCCCCCAACCCACTTATTTGTTACCTTGCCAACGCTTCTCTGACGCTCCCGCCTCTAAATGATTCATACCTTGTCAATCCTTCTGCCGCTCCCTCCTCCAACTGATACTTACCTTAACAATGCTTCTCTGATGCTCCTTCCTCCAGCTGATACTTGCCAACGCTTCTCTGATGCTCCTTCCACCAAGTGATACATACCTTGCCAACGCTTCTCTGATGCTCCTTCCACCAAGTGATACTTACCTTGCCAACGCTCCCCCCTCCAACTGATACTTGCCTTGCCAACACTTCTTTGCCACTCCCCCCTCCAACTGATACTTGCCTTGCCAACGCTTCTCTGCCACTCCCCCCTCCAACTAATACCTTGCCAATGCTTCTGACACTTCCTCCTCCAACTGATACTTACCTTGCCAACGCTTCTCTGAAGGTCCCTCCTCCAACTAATACTTACCTTGCCAATGCTTCTCTGACACTTCCTCCTCCAACTGATACTTGCCTTGTCAACGCTTCTCTGCCACTCCCCCCTCCAACTAATACCTTGCCAACGCTTCTCTGCCACTCCCCCCTCCAACTAATACCTTGCCAATGCTTCTGACACTTCCTCCTCGAACTGATACCTTGCCAACGCTTCTCTGACGCTCCCTCCTCCAACTGATACTTACCTTGTCAACGCTTCTCTGCTACTCCCCCCTCCAACTAATACTTACCTTGCCAACGCTTCTCTGAAGGTCCCTCCTCCAACTAATACTTACATTGCCAACGCTTCTCTGACACTTCCTCCTCCAACTGATACATACCTTGCCAACGCTTCTCTGACGCTCCCTCCTCCATCTGATACCTTGCCAATGCTTCTCTGATGCTCCCTCCATCTGATACTTGCCCTTTCAATGCTTCTGCCGCTCCCACCTCCATTGCAGCCATTAACAATGCCCTCTGCTCACCATGTATGGGGAGCACCTGACAGTGCTGGGGACTAGCAACCAATTGTTAGACCAAGCGCTGACGCATAACAGAGGTAGTGATGGCACTGCTCCCTTAAGTGTTCAACACCAGCTGACACTGGGGGATTTTATTGCTGGCTATGGTATAGGATGCATGGTGTGGAAGTGGGGCCCTGGCAAGGTTGGTATCATTGGGTCAGGAGCAGGCCCCACCCAGTAGAGGTTGTCTGTAGAAAACTACAGTAGGGACTGATACAAGCAACCCTGCACAGAGGAGAGAGCAGCAGTGAGTGGTCTTAATTACAGGAGCAGGCGGAGATGAGACCAGTCCTCCTGCACAAGGAGAGAGGGCAGCAGCAAGCGGTCTTTATTACAGGAATGTCCCAGTTCCCCACTGGGTTACAGCACAGATCTGGAAGAAATACACAAAGCACTCCAAGGGAGAATACTAGAGCTGCAGCTAACGATTATTTTCAAAATCGATTAGTTAGCCGATTATTAAGTTCGATTAATCGGTTAATCGGATAAACAATAAAATAAAGTTTAAAAAATGGCTCCAGTGATAGGACTACTAGTTTGTATTGAGGTTGTAGTCCATCACAGGAGCAAGCTTGGAGCGGTGGAAGTAAAAAAGAAAAAAAGATAGTGTGGTGTGCAATATAGTGAAATGGAAAGTGTAAAATTATACAGCAATGAATGCAGAATGGCACCGGCTATAGAGGACTACAAAACCCAGCAAAAGCACATTATACAGCGCAATTCAGAATACCGCCAGCTATAGAGGAATACAACAAATCCCAGCAATAAGCAGGAAATGTGAGGCGGGGACGAGGTGCGGTGTGGGGAGTGTGAATGCGAGCGGGTCTGGCAGCGGCGAGCGTGAGGTGGGGAGGAGGTGCGGCGCACAGCGTGTGGAGCTGTGAACAGGGCCAACTGATCGGAAGCCGATCAATCGATTATTGAAAAAGTTGACAACTTTTTCAATAATCGATTATAATCGATTATGTCGATTAGTTGTTGCAGCCCTAGAGAATACACACGCCTCTTCCATTTGAACAATATTTTCTTATCACGGCGTTCAGCTTTCAAGGGAACGTTTAGACTTTACAATGGCTAATTGTTTCTTTTGTGTGCATTTTATTTTATCAAAGGTTGCAAAGCTTCTGAATGTCTGAATTGACTTCTCTTTATAGTAATTATGCAGCCTACAGTTTTAAGGTGTCTGATTCTGATCTAACCTTTCATTTCAGGGCTTTGTACACATATGAAGGAAACAGCAATGACATCAGACTAGCGGGGTCTGGAGGTGGGTGGTTTTATATTGCACTCTAATCATATTGAATGTCTGTGCTGCTCTGGTTGAGGTCTAACCACGTCCGTCCTACATATGTGTAGGCCGCAGTCTGCTAGATCTCATGTTGCTTCTACTATATACTACATAATGTGACCTACTGTCCTTATGTCCTTCCTTTATCCTTCCTCTCTGTCCCATCCCCTTTATGTTCCCTCTAATTTTTCACAGATGGCGGTCTGGAAGAAATGGTGGATGAGCTGAGCAGTGGGAAAGTGATGTATGCTTTCTGCAGAGTGCGGGACCCCAACTCAGGTCTCCCCAAATATGTCCTCGTCAACTGGGTGAGTCGAGGAACAATGCCACTAATTTGCTGGTTCATTCACTTAATCGTGGTTCTTATCTCCCTTTTTGTTCTCTCTCTGACAGACAGGGGAGGGCGTGAATGATGCCAGGAAAGGAGCATGTGCCAACCACGTCAGCACTATAGCAAACTTCTTAAAGGTACAAGGTCACTTGTTGCCCATTTAAATGGAAATTGTTATGTAGCTATATGCAGTATTCCACAATATCTGCAAATACTTTTTAAATTATATTCTGCTGATCTTTATACCTCATCCACAATGTCTTCCATATCCCACAGTTTTTAATTTTCCTCTCATGGAACACAATATAACCTCAGGGCGTTCAACAGAAGAAGACCCCCCATATTTTTACATCATGGGGGTTACGAAGTTCCTCCTAGTAGGGTAAATACTGTGGGTGATAATGGGGCTGTCCACTGTATTTGAAGGCATTTTGTGCCTTTTAACAGTACTGGCAGGAACAGGTCTGTGGTCTCCCAGCTGCTGGGTGGGAGGTACAGAGGGAAGGGCAGGGAGCTGAGTGCCATAGACTCCTGCAGGCTGTGTGGGGGCCATGGATAGCTGCACCAGCAGTTCTTGGACTTTGTGGTAAGGAACGAGCACTACCAGTTTATAGCCTTGTTTGTCGGCCAAGTCGCAGTGCCTCAGGTGTTCTTCAAAACGTTGGTGGCCAATTTTCTTTGCCTTGAGATCAAGAGGACACAAATTATGAGGTACCTGGATGCCCTTCTATTGCATGTCCAGTCTCATTTGGAACTAGAGTTTAGCATGTCCATAGCCATTAGCAATCTGGAGGAGTTTCAAATGGATTTATAATCTCAATAAGTCCTCGCTATTCCGTCACTTGAGCCTGTAATACCTGGGGTTGATCATGGACTCCAATCAGGTCAAGGTGTTCCTCCCTTTGGAACAGCTGTAAACTACAGATTCAGGGTTGCCTAAAGCATGCTCACAGGTGGCTTCCTTTTCACCACTGCATGTGAATTTTGGGTCTCGTGGTAGCATTCAAAGAGATTCCTCATGTGTGATACCACAATAGAAAGTTGCAGCACGAGATCTTGTCACAATGGAACAAGTCTCCTGTCTCTGGACAGAGAAGATCAAGATACGTCCTCTGAGATCATCTTTAGGGTGGTGGCTCACCTCTTTCCTTATGCTACCTGAGAAGTCTATTTGCTGGAAAATAGTAACGAGGAATGCTTAGCTAGGGAGGAGTTCTGGATCTATAATCTGCTGAAGGTTCTTGGAGCCATGAAAAATCCCTGCTCCCCATCAATGTGCTAGAACTCAAAGCCATCAGATAGGCTTTATTTCGCTAAACGCACCGCCTGGAGAGAGGGCGGCCAAGAGCAAGAGGTAGTGCTGGAAGTGTCTTATATGCTGAAATGGGCAGATAATAAAGTTCTGGCTCTGTCCAATAGAATTCATACACGGGGTAGAAATCTGGCTATCAGACTATCTTAGACTCAAAAGGCTGGTTTAAGGAGAGCGGGCCTTTCATCCATGAGGCGTCCAACAAATCCTGCTATGAGGAATGTAAGATAAATTGAAAGGTGGACAGGTTTGTAGCAAGGGCAGAAGACCCTTGGGCAGAGGATGTATTGGCAGTTCTGTGGGATTTCTACACTGTGCTATATGCTTCCATAGCTACTACGCCAGATCGAAGTCAAGAGGAATATGTAGATTTTGGTGGCTCCGCATAGGCCCTGCAGGTCATGGTATGTGGAGGGCTCATTTACCACCTTGATTTACAGCCACTGGCCTGCTTGACTGTTAAAAGCCAAGTATTGAGGGACAGAGGGTTATGGGATCCAGTATTCCACACCATTCACAAGTCCAGGTCTCTCCTTTTTAGCCTAGCCTACTGACATTTCACTTGAACTAAGACATTCCATGGATTTGTCCCAAGTCATTACTCCTTAGATGCCTTATAGCCTTTTGATGTAGTTGGAGCGATTTAGGGCAGTGGTTCTCAACCTGTGTAACCTCAGGACCATCATTTGTCCTTGGTCATTAAGTCGCAGGGCAATGGAACTCATGGCATTAGGGTACCGTGTCTTCCGGTGCGGGTGTACGAACTGTTGGTGGGAGGTGTGTTTGGGGTACCATTCAAATGAATAGCAACACATCTCCCACACCTGAATGCATGGTAGGTGTGATTGCCTGGTACAGTGCGTTAACACACTTTACCATTGTGAACGGGCCCTCCAAAAACCCCGACATACATACACAATCTCGCACGCTCCTAGACATTCTCACATAAACACTCCAAAAATGTTTATTTTTTCTTACGAGAACTGGATTGGATCTCAGCTTGTGGTCCAGTGTGGGCTGCTGTGCTGTGATGGAGCTCCATCCATATGTGCATTGCTTGTACAGCTCCCTTGCGCGCCCTGTAGAGGTGTCGGGAGCCAGAATGTGATGTCACGCCGGTCCAGGTACCTCTGCAGGGCACATGCGGGAGCTGTACCCAATGCACGTAAGGATGGAGCTCTTTCACGTCCATACCCCCAACCCACTCCACCTCAAGCTGACACACGGCGCCGGGCAGCATATTTTGAATGGCTGCTTGGCACGACAACTGACATTGCTGCGCTAAGTGGAGGCTGAGGAGCTTCTCACTTAAAAAAAGTGGAAGGCATGCAACGACCCGCTGAACACGGGGGCCACGACCCATAAGTTGAGAACCAAGGGATTAGGGTGTATTTGATTACCACAGTCTGGTTTCACAAGTCAGATTCCCTGTTCTTGGTTGTAGAGGACATATGTAAGGCATGTATGTATTGTCGACTACTGCTTTTTCAGACTAGATACAGCAAACTGTTGTGTAAGCGTATGCTGTCAAGCACCAGCAGCCACTGTTTCTGGTTACATTGCATTCTATGAAAGCGGTATGTGCAGACTGGGCTTTCTGCCATCAAGCATTCATTTCTTAGGTTTGTAAGGCAGCCACTTTGTTATCAGTTCATTAGTTCATATTTGGGTCACACAAGGTGGATGTGGCAGTATCGGTTGATGCCAGTTTTGGCGTAACGTTTTTTTAGAAGGCAGTCTAATCTGCCTAAATCATTTTTTCTCTTGAAGGTTTGTCTGTTTTTTTGCCCACCTACTTGTGGCACTGCTTTGGGACTTCTCAGTAGGTAATCTAAATCAGAGTTGTGTCCTGAGATGAACAGAATAATAAATAGGGTTGTTTTTGTACTCTGTGAAATCCTTTTCTCTGCCTTCATTGGAGGGCAGAGCACATTTGTTTTTTGCAGTGCTGGCATTTGACTGAGCTTGTCTCCCGGGCTGTTCTTGGTTTTTTACTTGTAACTTGCATCCTATTCTTGCAGGGGTCCTTCTACCTGGAATGTAATGATCTAAAGTTGTGTTTCAATTGAACACAGTGAAAATAATTTAAAGTTCAAAAATGTTTTATTTCTGGTCATAATTAAGAACATTTGTGCAAGACCACTATGCATTTACCTTTCAATCAGCTTCATCCTACATACCGTATATCTTCATGTAACCGGGAAAGTCTTTCAGACCATTCCTGATTCTGTCATCGGTATATTCTGGCCTTTGGTAGACATAACACTTCTGGTCTCGGTAATTAATTTTTTTTTGATTAGGCGTGGGGAGAAAGCTATATAAAGAATTGTTGCTTAGAGCCACCTAATGCTACCCAGATCATTCAGCACAACATAGATGCAGAACAATGAAATATGTGACCCAGACAGAATATGTTGACTTAGACACACAAGGATTGTATTAGAGCTGGTGCAGTGCAGGACAGCTGAAATACGGTAAATCATTCCAATAAATGTCAGGCCATTCATCCCAATAAAATCACTTTTATAATAGTCATCCTTGAGGAATTGATTAGTCATCCTTTTGTCTGTGTTCGTGTGGCTGATTTCTGCAGATTTCTAGCCATGTACAACATTGTTTTAACCAGTTCGGCTCTCACACCTTTTATACCGCTTACAAAGATAGAAAAAAACCTTGTGGGCGTTGGTGTGCCACGGGGTCCTTTTATTCTCAATGGCACCCAACATACCTGTGTACCCCAAAGTCTGGTAATGCACTGCCATGTGTTACAAAAAGTAGTGCACTCGCCTTTCTTGGGGTGTTGGACACCCCACTCAAATGAAGGTGCTTCATAAACACATGAAGGCATTAACATAGCGTAATAGTGTGAACCCAGCCTTGTGCTCGACGATGGCTTCCATTGGCTCCATTTTTTTTTTTCAAAGCCAATCGGCAAATTTGTACTTCATGAAGTACTAAAGTATGAGTATGCTGGTTCCATGGCAATGGTCTTGAAGAGGCCAGCCATTGAAGAGGCCATTTCAGATTCTCCTGCATTAGGCTGTTCAATGAATTCTGCAAGCAGCGCTACTGCTGTGTGCATCCCCTATAGCAGAGCATCTCAGTAGGTCCATGTTCTGTTGAGATCCTTTGCATCAACGTGGCAAAACTGATGAGCAGGCTAATGTTGATGGGAATAAAACTGCCTTAAGCAGCATTCTGCACTTGCCCAATTGACCCTCTGCATTATGCCACAGATTGGGAGGAAGTGAAAGCAGCTGGACACCCAGCTGGTATACATTCGGGATGCACCAATACCGATACTGATTATTTGGGCGAGTACTTGTACTCGCCCCAAATGCTCGCGATACCGGAACATCCAGTATCAGGAAGCCAGCTCCATGCTTCCTCGTCACCTGGTGACGGAGCGGGGAGCCGGCTTCCCGGCGAGTCAATACATGCCACCCGGCTTCCTTAATGGGACTAACTTCTGGTAACGGTGTTTTGGTATCGGCGAGTGCCAGAAAAAATTATTGGTACTCGATACCGAAAAACATGCATCCCTAGTGTTCAGTGTCTTCCAGAATGATGCAGAGATTCTGAAGAAGATTATGACGTTGAATTGTTACATTTCTTGACTGAATCTTTGTGCTTTTGGAGCATTTTTATTTGCTTTTGCAAATCTGTTTTTTCTTAAGTGTCTGCCTGCCCTGTAGTTGTTGTTTATAGAGTCTCGTGATGCTTAGATCTTCTTCTTTTTCCACATTTGTTCTGTCAATTGTTCTGAGCTCAGCCCTTCTCTGCCTCCCCTAGATTGTCCTCAGAGATTCATACTTCCTTCCACTTAAACTGTGGATGTTCTAGAAGCTGGAGTCTTTAATCTTCCCCAAACCACAGCCTCCTCCTTGTTGAGTCATCTGAGAAACCACTTCAAATGCTTTGTATTTCTACCTGCAATATACTTGCTGGATTTTATTCATTTTCATCACTACTTTTATTTCTTTATAGCAGAATGTTCAGGAACTGGCCATCCTCTTAGGCCAGGTTAACACAATTTTCCAGACCAGATCTGGAACGCATGGCATTAAGTTTTTCTGCGTTCCGGAGCTTTTTTTTTTTTAGGTTGAAAATGGGCTTTCAGGTACGTTCCAGTACGTTTGCATGTGTTTTATGTATTTCCATGCGTTCCAGTACATTTCATACCAGACAGACATTATTTTTCTAGTCTGGAACGGACTGCGCTTGTGTGAACACAGGCAGAAATAGCATAGGGATGCATTTTGGGCCTGGAAAAGTCTGGTCTGGTCTGGTCTGGAGATGATGTGGTGTGAATGGGTCCTTAAACTTAATGCAGACTTGCCATGTTCTTAACAGATAAGTGAAGTCATGTACAACCTGCAGCTCAGTAACCATTTTCTTCAGGGGAGAATTTGTTCCTTAAAGGAGAACTATGAGGTGAGTGCTTTTCACTCACCTCATAGTTCTAGCCGACCTGCGACAATGAAACTGTCACAGGTCGGCTCAGTAGATCGGGAGGTGAGCGAACACATAACGGCGTTCGCTCACCTCTCGATCCTGTCACAGCTCTCTGCCGTGACAGGGGAGGGGCTGGATTCCCCCCTCCCCGCTCCGATCCACCATAGTTCACTGACAGCTGTCACCCAGCCCCCAGCTGGGCGGATCCGCTTCAGCTGTGGCGTCTCACCCTATGCTGAGCTTAGGGCGACGGGAGGACGCTAGTTTATGTCCTCTCGTTAACCTAAGGAGAACTATGGGGAAAAGCCTTAACCCCATAGTTCTCCTTTTAAAGGCAATAGGTTCAAGTACATCCAGTGACAGAAACCATGGAGTCGCTTGATGAAGAAGCGGTTTCCTTTTGTGAATGAGTGTTTAAAAGAGTTTTATTACTAAAGTACAGTTTGTAGAACATTCTTTTATTTCCTTTACCATGATACGTCTTTTTGAGCCTTCTGAGCCTACGTCCTTTTTAGCCTTCCTTTTTGGTAGGGGTAAAAATGTGTCGGATGAGTGCTCGTTGTGAACAAATAGTGTAACGATGGGCTAATTGAGCGGTGCTTCATATGTATTCTTATGGAGGTCTGTGTTATAAAACCATATTCAAAGCATGCGCACAATCGACAGGCCCACCAAATATGCGCCATAGTGCCCAGTTGAGCACAATAGGTTGAAGCATATGGGAAAAAACATGTCAAATGGTATTTGGGGTAGAATCCCACCCGTAGAGGACCTAAATGAGTTTTCCAAAATCAAAAGTTTCTAGTAATTGTAGCTGTTGCTTAACAAATATCCTGCGGATCTTGGTAAGGGGCAGTTGAGCTCGGTTTGGTGAAGGCTTTGGTATGCTCTAGTTACCATTTCATTAGAAGGTGTAACAGAAGCATAAATTAAGGATAACAGGCCAGGAGCTTGGGGATCAGAATGGCATTTGCTCTGAGTATGAACAAGGAGGGGGGGTAAGGTATAGAAAAATGAGTGCATTATATCTAAGCTGGACATACTGATGATGCTCTCGTAGAGGCATATCATGTGACTCTCGAAGCTGTTGAAAGCTTTTAATACCTTTTTGTGAGAGAGCAGGGAATAGATGATTAAGGATGCTCCTGCCACCCCTTAAACTGAGCAAGGTTCTCCATTTATTCCGAATTTTCATTCCTGGGCTTTGGTGTCTTTTTTTTTTTTTTCCCCCCCTCTACATTGTCGTCATTCTCTTTCCTCAGGGAGCCCATGTCACAATCAATGCACGTGCTGATGAGGATGTAGAGCCAGACTCTATCATGGAGAAGGTGGGCAAAGCTTCTGGAGCCAACTACAACTTTCATAAAGAGAGTGGAAGAGGCAGTGATGTTCCTCAGGGCCCTGTGGTAAGTTTTGGAGTTGAGAAGAAATCTGTTAGATGCTAAATATGCACAAGAGCAGGATTCTGGGGAGATCCTGTGAGCTTGTATGAATCCATATGGAGGAATCCACCACTAACTTGTCTGACCCTAATATATGCTGTGCTTACCTTTGCTACTGCTCCTTTGGTGTTCTTTGAAACTCCCAGTACTTTTAGGTATGAAGGAGCACTTGGTAACTAAGAAGGCAATCGCCAGACTTCTGTGATGTCAGCTGGGGAAGTGGTGTCTGCTATTATTGACAATTGTGTACAGAATATTCGGTATTGGCAGTGGTTACCAGTGACTTTCTGGGGACAGTGGCTGGTACATAGTTTAGACACTAGACGGTGCCTAGTACAGGATTCAGACATAGATTTTGGGTTTTATTTTTCTGACCGGTTTACTTTAGTGATGGGGATTGGTTGATGGGATTTAATGGAACCAGAAATGGCCAGACCATCATTTCACAGGTTTGGATACCTGACCCAAATAGGACGGTCTGTTTCCAGATTCTCCACATAGTGTTTGAGTGTATGTCATATAAATGATCTTTAATGTTTGATGCCAAATACTCTTCTGTGTGGGCAGGATGCAAGCTACCAATGGCCAGGTGAATCTAGTAAAAGCAATATGTGGTTCAAGTTTAGTTTCGGCTAACTCTATGGTGTTTTTTCTTTTCACAGGGATCTGTTTACCAGAAAACAAACGCAATGTCTGAAATTAAACGTGTAGGAAAAGAAAACTTTTGGGCTAAGGCAGAGGTGAGATTATTCTCCTGACCACGGTGATACAGATAAGTCATTGGGGCAATCCAATGAATAGAATAAGTAGAAAGGTTCTTGTTGCCTTCCTTACCGGAGATCCCATGTAATGGGAAGGGTGCTTGTAATGACTGCAGATGGCACCGCTGTATGCATAAGATAAATGTGAAAGATGTCACCAGCACACCGAAGATGCTTTTGGAATCGCCAAATGCTCATTGTATTGAACAAGTTGTCAGAATGGATACAAGCGCTTTTGGGACCTCGCAGGGTCCCTTCATCAGGCTTCAGCATTGACCAAGCGCTTGTATCCATTCTGACTTGTTCAATAAAATGAGCATTTGGTGATTCCGAAAGGATCTTCGGTGTGCTGCTGACATCTTTCACATTTATCTAATCCAATGTATAGAGCACAAAGTAGATTTCTATAGTGAAAGATGTACACTGAGAGTTTGTACAGAGCTTACTCCTCCACAACTTTTCTGTTCTCATGAACCCCTTGCATGGTAAAGATGACTAAAAGGAGCAATACCTGACCAATTGCAGAGGGTGTCTGACCCAGCTGGTAAACCACTGTGTGGGAGCTCTGCTAGTGCTATGTATTGTTGGTCAGCTCCTTTACTGCTGTCACAATGGTCAAATTGGTCTCATCACTTGTAGGTATTAGGCTGTGTTCTGGTTAGCCTAAAGGCAATATTCAGCCATTTCAGCTATACGTCAGCCTAATGTCAACCCTGTAATGTCAACTGTGCTAAAGGGCTGCCGGGAGACAGCGACAAGGGGTTAGTCTATACTAAACTGATAGTTCTATCCAGGAAAGAGGGACCCAAATGACGTTTCCCCTGAGCATGGGAGTTGCTTCATCTTGGCATGCGAAGTCTGTGAACTGAGCTGCGAATGTGCGGCTCAGTGTACAGGAAAGAAAAATGCTGACAGGCAGCTTTGAAGCTTTTATGGCAGAAGAGACTAAAGCTGGCCATTCACTGTAATATTTTCTTCATCTAACAGGCTGAACAAAGAAAATATAACCGATTCCTCCGTCAAGGTTTGTAAGCTTTGATCGAGGAATCTCCTGCGGTCTTTGTATTGTGACAGCGGCCGCCTGAATAGAGCTGGCAACTGATTGGCTACTGGCTCTGTTCGATGATTTTCCGACCGGCTTCTTCGATCAGTTGATCATCAAGAACCAGCTGAAATTCGCACAGTGTATGGCCATCTTCTAGTCTGTTCTGTTATACAAAGCCTTCCAATCGGCATTTTTTTTTATTTTCAGCTTCACTTTAATAATTGAGCCAAAAATCTTTTCAGTTTTGAATAAAGTTGGCAGGGATTAGAACCCCTATCTAGTTTTTACTGCTTTCCAGGGAGAGATTTCCCTTCCTGTCTTGCTGACATTGTTTTACCAGATGGGAAGTGAGGGGAAGTCTCCTACAGCAACATGGACAGAAAAATACATTTTTTGTATGTATTTTTTAAGTATTGTAGTGGAGGCCGTAACCCCTGTCAGATGTCTGATGTCCCTGTTGCAGATTCCCTCTCACTTCCTGTCTCAAATTGTTTGCATAACAGGAAGTGAGGGGAATTCTCTCTAATGGAGTCCCAGATAGCAGTACAAGGTTCTTGTATCCACTTTCTATTTGTATCCACAATGTAAAAAAAAAGAATGCTTTGTAGCGTTGTCTTTCACTGATGCTGAAATTGTAAGCCCAGCCTTCTAGCAGATGTAAGCTAAGGTGCTCGACATTTAAAAGACATGCAGCAAATTCAGATCATCTGGGCACGAATGCACTGAACTGCCATTGAAAACTGAGAAATTTAAAGGGGCAACTTACCCTGGGGTAAAAGTAGCTGTGACCTGAGTGATCATTTGTTCTTGGAATAAAACCTTCCCTGCTTACAGAGGGATGAGGAGGAGCGAAGACTAGGGGAGCAACAGAAGACGTCTTTGGAGAGAGACCGGCTGGAGAGTGAGCGAAAATCCAGAGAGCAGAAAGAGGCCGAGGAGAGGGAGAGACGGTTCAAAACGAGGGCCGGCGAAATAGATGCTCATAGGTAAGCTCAGCCAGGGACAAGACATTGATTGTGACAAGCTGCATGTCGGTGCTGGGACAAGGTTCTTAAGCACCCAAGGTGAAAAGGTCACCATGCAACCTTCCCAACCCCACCATGTGCTGTGTACTACTTTAGCAGCATAAATAGCAGGTTATGCCCTTTTTGTGCCCCCCCCCCCTCCATGTTAAAGTACCCGAGACGGCCATCTTTTCTGCCTATTCCTCGCTTTACATGAAAACATTTGCATTTTCTGACTCCAGAGTGGCAATTTGATCTGAGAATCTGTGTTAACGGTTTTCTTTTCCTACAGGAAAGTGCAGCAGGAGGCCGACAAACAAGAGCGGGTGAGTAGAGAAATGGGATCTAGGGACCAAAATACAGATGGCATGGGGTGGACAGCACAGTAGACAATTAGTTTTTTGATTTTGGTAATTTCTCTAGATGAGCACACATCTTTACATAATCCTTAACTATGGAAATGTAACATATTCAGGTTGCTATAATATTTTGGATCACTTTTGCAGTAGAGGAGTGATTCTTAACCCAAGTAAGACCCAAGCCCAAAACCTTCCATGCCCCAACCGTCCAAAAAATGTATACACGTGCAATAAAAGCATGGAAATGTAAAATATATGTTTTTAACACTTGGTACAAATTGAATAATTCATTGAGAAAATGAGTTAATGTCATTTAAATAGACACAATGACAAACAATTGGCTGCCAAATTATTGTTGTTAGTGGGATTCTGGTCGCCAAATCATTGGCGTCAGTGGGATTCTGGTCCCCAGGGCAGAAAAGTCCCTCAAGTCATTGGTTTTAGTAATATGAACCTCAATTTATTGGTGTCAGTTTAATAGGAGCTACCTGGAGAGAATATCCCCCAAAATCATTGGCGTCAGTGGCATTGTTGTCCCTAGGGGAGAATAAGCCCCAAATCATTAGTGTGAGTGGGATCGTGGCCCCCAGGGGAGCATAGGCTGCAAATCATTGTGGTCCCCAAGGGAGAATAGCCCCTTAATTCATTGCTGTCAGTTGGATCATAGCCCCTCAATTTATTGGTGTCAGTTGAATAGGGGCTACCTGGAGAGCATAGACCCCCAAACATCATTGGATTCAGTGGGATAGTGAACCCCAGTTGGGAATGATCCCTCAAATCATAGGTGCAAGTGGAATAGCAGGCTCTAGGGAAGAATACCCCCCAAATATTGGTGTCTGTGGTGATAATTAACTGAAATTAGGACAGGAGCCTGTGGCACCCACTGCTGAAGACTGACAATCCTGCTTGCTGCCTGCCAGTGCCTCTTGCCTCTATATTTCTCTGCACGGGCGCATGCAGCAATGAAACTATTTACATAGCGTGCAGATGAGTCCGCCCATGGAATTACTTTCCACCAGGGTACTTTCATAAAAAGTATTAGTACACTGACTTTTTGGTGATGCAACTGGTGGGGACCCACTGGAGCATCCTCTGATGAGTTCAGTCTGAGCTTGGGGTGACGGCAGTAGGTGTCGGAGCATACAGGAAGCCACAATCTGGCAGCTGGGAGGCTATAGCCCGGTGGTTGCAAATGTGTGTTCTCTACATCACAGGTTCTCAGAGGGGTTAGTTTTTTTGCTGTGCATACATAGGAGGCCGATAAACAGTGAAAGCTAAGACACGCAAGAAGTATTGAATACAAATGTATACACAGTGGATATAAAAAAGTCTACACACCCCTGTAAACCTGCCAGGTTTTTGAGTTGTAACATCTCAATCTCTTCCTCAAGGACACTGCTTCCCAGCGAACCGTTAATGCCCGGGAGGTGTTCATGCAGAAGGAGCGTGCGTTCCCTAACGCCGCCCCAGTCAGTGCAGCGCCTGGTGAGTCTCTATGGTTGTATATGTTGCAGAGTATTTCCAACCTCGTTCTGTGTGTTCGCTGTGACATCACGTGGTGTATTTTTTCTGTTTTGTGCCGTCTGTCTCCAGGAAAGCTGCGCAGTCCTTTCCTCCAGAAGTCGACCAGTCAGCCTGAGCCTGAGTCTCCTCCACCATCCCCTGTAAAGCTGGCTCAGGAACCCCCTGCATCACCTGTGTATCGTGCTCATCAGACACCCCCAGAGTCTCCAGCTCCCCCCGTGTCTCATTCTCCTCCAGCACCTCCTGTCAATGTGAAAGGTACAGAGAACAACATTAGCAGCACTAGACACAAGATAGCCTGTAGGCTCTGGTACTGATTATGAGTGTCTTTGCAGAACAAGTCCCTGCCCAGCAGCAGCAGGAGGAGGACTTGTACCAGGAGCCACCGGAAGATAATGATCTTTATGAAATGCCTCCTGAGGTAAGTGGCAAGTAGGGATCGTTGTTCTGTGTTATAGTAGTCAACTCATCACTGGCATTGGTGTTGGGACAGTTCTTTGTATCTGCGTGTTGTTCTACCCTACATAGAACTCTGTTAAGATGAGGTTTGTATCAATACTGAGGAGACATTGAGGTGCTGATATGAATGTGGTGAGTGTAATAAGGAATTATATATACAGGAAATAAAGACACCAATGCACAAGTAAGCCCGTCAAGAAAAAGGAACGGACTCGGGTAAACACAAAGATGGCACAAGGCAAAATTTTAAGTACAGCAATATAAACTGGGGAGCTAAGCTCGTTAAATTATGTACAACTAAAGACTCTTGTATGAAACACTAAACATCTCCTAAATCCATTTACTATGTGATGCGCAAGCCTTGTAAAGTGAACCAAGAAATGTTTCCTTTACTGAATGAGCCTCACACGCTCCCCCTCCCAGACACTGCAGCTCACAGTGGAGGTTTTGGCAACAGGAGCAGTGCTGTCAATCCAGAAAGCAGTGGCCAGGACTAGGGGACTAGGTGTAGCCAGACCTGTGAATCAGCAGTGACTATGCTGATAGCCACATCTTCAAAATCTTCTCATTCAACTGAAGTGCAAGCAGGCACATGTGAGGGACAGCTCTGCACTGAAATCAGGAGCAGTGCAGCATCATTGCCTCCCCATCACAGAAAGCTGAATTAGGTGGACGTCACTGGCTGGATTAACAGGTATTTGGGGGACTTTACAGGGGGACTAACGGAAAACTAAGTGTAGATGCACATATAATAAAGTACTGCATCACATTAATTTAATGGTAGGTTGTAGTTTTGCTTTATTTCACAGCCTAGAAGCAACCCAAAGGCTGCCATTGCTGACCTTCTTCTGGTATTGCTAGCTGCCTGGCTGCCTTGTTGACCTTTTTGCTTCAGTACTTTGTATCACTAACTCAACAAGTATGCAGATAGGGACATCTGACTTTCCTGATACAAATACTTGTTCTGGGTCAGTGACGCAGTATTTAAGCCAGTGGGACGGAATAGCAACCAGTCAACCAAGATTTCAAGGAGGTTAGCAATTACTATCTGTGTATTTAATGTTTACAATATTCGATGCAAAGCCAGAGAACATCGATGGTTAGATTCATAGGGCACAAGTTCAGGATGTCGTTAGAAGGCCATGAAGCCTGTGGGGATTATTCTCTGCTTGGCCACACGTCCATGCCCTATGCACAATCCAAGAGGCTCCACGGAGATCCATATGAAGACTTGCATGGATACTTTCAGGCACCGAAGGGTGCCTGCAAGTTAGCAATGTTTTTGTTTTCCAGACAGTTGATTACACGGAGTCTATCGGTAGGCTTATTAAAGAAGTAGCTCCTACAGCCTGGGGTGGAGCTGACAGCCAGCAGAAACAAACAAACCAAAAAAAAAGATGTAGTTATATTGCACAATGCATCCACTGGTCGAAATGGAACCAAATGCTACATGCACTTGGTCCTCTTAAGGATTTTTAAGCTGTGGTGCGATACTCCAGAACCCAGGTACGAAGGTTACAGCCATTCTCCCACACAGTACGGGCAAACTATATTTGGGATTATCAGGGGTGTGGACATTTAAAAAACAAAAAAACTACTTGTCCAAGGACTAAAGCGGGGGCCCGATCTAATTGTCCTGATACAAAAAAATAATTTTAACCAAAACCGTAATTAGCAGTGCTAAGAGGCGCTTCTCATTGGTCAGCGCCGTCAGGTGACCGTGCTGACCAACGAGTGCTTGCAATTTGCGAGCAAAATTCGAAATACATGGCACAGATAGAAAACACGTACTGGCGGATGTGAAGGACAGTTCGCCAAAAGGTAAGTATAGCAGGGAAGGAGAAGGGGGCAGATTTGTGCAGGCAATTCCATTTTCCCAAATTACTAGGGAAAGTGAATTTACCCTTTAGGGTGGGTGCAGACTTGGGCGATCGTGTGCATGCAGCAGTTGCCACGCAGCCCCATTAATTTAAATGGGGTTACATCCGCTTGGCAATCGCTGAAAAAAAGGTACATGTACCTTTTTTTCGCGGCATGCACTGTGTGGTGTTTTTAAACACGATTATGTGTGATTGCACAGGTGTTATTGTTGCGGGAAACTGTGCAATCTGCCTTGTGAGACTGGGGTGCGCCAGCATGATCGGCGGCGCTGTGTGATTCGGTGATTGCCTGGCCATTCGGTCACGGATCACCCACCACACACAATGCCCTATGCATGTGTTTATTCGCATGCAGATGGTGTATCAATTTTATTATTATTTTTTAGTTTATCCCCTTTATTTCCATTTTTAATTGTTTTTTTTTACTTTTTTTTAATGTATTTACATTGTTCATTTTTTTTATTATTTTTGACAATTTTTTTTTCCGTTTTAACTTTGCCATCACACGGTACCTAACAAGCCCCTTTGTGATAGCATTTGGAGGTGACAGGTTCTCTTGACCCTGTCACCTCCAATAAAGGAGTTCTAGCACAGCACTGTGCTCATTCTCCTGTGACAGGAAGGCTGCGAGTGCAGCATCCTGTGTCCGTGATCACACAGAGCATAGAACGGACATTCTCCATCCTGATCTAATTTCCTGTGGTCCTGGGTCCCCGAGGAGAGCGGGGACCCTGAAGACCACGACAGGGAGAGAGAGAGGCAGCGGCTGGGGACACAGGCAGTGAGGCAGCGGCTGGAGGGAGAGACGGGAGGGGAAATGGAGTGCAATGAGGGAAGGTGGAGTGAGAATCAGACTGCTTACAAGTGATCTCGAGCGGCTGTGTAGCCGCTGAAGATCACTTGTACAAAACTGCTCCCCCTCTACATTTAGCCCTGCTGCTTGCCCGAAACTGGGCTAAATGTAGAAAAAAAAACTGCCCGGCACCTGGAACTGCATGTCCCGGGCGTCTGGCAATAGGAATTCCACACACCTGGTTTATGCCGCCATTCCCTGATTCACTTTACATACACATGAATTCCCCCCTGGAGAATCCAGCAGCAGGTTGGGTTGCTTATGATTCCTTTAGATATAAAGCATCAGGATTATGGCCGCAAGATCTTTCCACTGGTCGCTTGGGACCTTGAAGAAGCCAACAGGTGATTTCATGGAGCCAAATGTACCAGAAACAGTAATTTGGCTTTGGGTGGACTTCTGCCTTACAACAACACGCAGTCTAAACAAATGACCTAATTTCTGCATAAATTTCACTTGCTGAGTGTTTTTTTTTCCTTTTTGTTACATCAGGAAAAGCAGGAGGAGCCGGTGTATGAAACAGGGTTGGATGAAGAGCGGGGACTGTGTGCACGAGCACTCTATGACTACCAAGCTGGTGGGTGTATAGTAGACTAAGGAATTGTTGTTATTGCATAAGCAGTGCTGTACGTCGATCGCTGCGTAATATAGACAAGACTCATTCAAATGAATGGAAATATGTCTACAGGGCATACATCTGTCAAGCATGTAAATGTATGAATGCCACATAATAGCACATCTTTCCCATATGGCAAGTTCCCCTATAGGCCCAGATTTAGGATTTCCAAGGTGCCCGTTTTTTTTTTAGAATGGGCGGATGGCAAGAGGTTAACTAACACAAGGAAAAAAAACTGTAGGATCCTGTTCATCTCCCATATTAGAAGGAAAGACGGTGATTGTGGAGAATTTCGGATGAGATTGATTTACATGTCATCACAGATTTGGATCAGATGTCACCCAACTAGAAAAGTGTGAAAAGCTAAACTGAAAAAAAATCAAATGCAGGAGAAAGAACTGCGAGATAAGAGCGGTGCTGCCCGGGTTACAGGCGAGAAGAATAGAGGCTTTGTTATTTGACAGGTTGAGTGCTGCATTGCAGAAACCCGGAGTGAATGTTTTATATCAGCACTTGGCACATGCTGGAGGTAACATGGCTTCTGTGGGGGGGTTACAGGAGAACAGGAGCTCACAGAGGGAGGGGATGTGGCTGAATTAATGGACAAATGGCTATCTTTGATCAATGCGGTTGAACTATTATAAGGGTTTACCTGTCGAGAGAAGTACACGGAGGCTGCTGATCCAGTTTCAGGCTTTTCTACTGACCCTCCTGCTTTATTAATTTAAAGAGACCCTGTCAGCAACTTAAAAAGATGCCAGTAAAAGCACGAAAAAGCAAACATGTCAAATGCTTACGTTTTAGCTTTTTTTTCCTTTTCCGTAAATTATTTTTCATATTGTGCTTTTTAAACTTGTTAGAAATGTTTTACTACTCCTGGAGAGTCCATTTCCTTGCACAGCCCCCCACCTCAATGCACGGCATAGTCCTTCTCTTCTGGGACTGGCTAACTTCTATCTGTGCTGACCCAGCTCTTCTGCCCTTCCCTTCACCTCCCTATGTAACCTTTTATTTGGCTGCTGCAGAATGAGAGAAGGGGGAATACTATAGGGTGTCACTTGAATGGCGGCTCTGAGTCTGCTGGGGCTGCTGACTTCATAGCCTCTCCTCTTTTGGGAGTGTCCAATTATTCTCTCTGCTGGCCAAGCTCCTCTGCCCCTCCCCTTACCTCCCTACATAACTTTTATGTAGCATACAGGTAATGAGTGAAGGTGAACACTATAGATTGTCACTTGTGTGACAACTTTCAGTCTGCTGGGGGTGCTGACGTCACATCCAAGATGGCTAAAAATAAATGTGTTTTTTTGGGTTAAAAAAAAGGGGGAATTGCCAAGATTTGATGGCCAGAAAAAAGGGATTTGGAGATGTAATTAACTGAAAAATATTTTTTTTCATTTTTATTGGATCTTTTATATGAAATGTTTATCAAAATACTTTCAGGATGTATGTTATGTTGGTGTTGACAGTCGGGATAAGTTAATTATTTTTGGCAGTATTTCTCTCGTCTGTTACCATTATTGGACAGACTGATGGCTTGAACAGCAGGAGCTTCCTAGGAGATAAATGGTTAAGAAATGACATTGTTGAGCTGCTGGTAGTAAAGAACCCCAGGAATGTTCTACTTGGACCAGACCAAGTGTCTGCATTTTCATTGTCCAAACCAAACAGTAGGACTTGGTCCTGAACCAAACAGACCTCAAACTACTGTGCGGTTTTGTGAGAAGCGTATCTTTAGAGCTCCACATAAAATGGGAAAAAACATTATGTGCCTTTAATGCATTAACTGTTCTGTTAGCACAGGATCGGATTTTGTAGAAGGGGGTTTTGACTTGTTGAAAGTTTAGAAAACCGTTTTTGTCTTGTTCATTGGGGGACGCTGGAATTCATAGACTGGTGGGTTATAGTGCCTTATACAGGACGATTTGGGCACTTGCAAACAAAAACAAAAATTGGGCCAACCCAATATAACCCCATCTACTCCCAGCATGTCTCCGATTTATCACTAGTTGCTTCTTTGTCATAAAATCAAGGGAGAATCCAGGAGTCACATTCATAATCAAGATGCAGAGTTTGAAACTATATTATTATGATTACTACAGGTACTTGTATAGCACTATCGATTTTACGCTTCACATAGTATGCATTCACATCAGCCCCTGCCCTCAAGGAGCTTGCAATCTATGGTCCCTATCTCACAAACATACTAGTTTAGACAGGAGCCAGTTAACTGACCAGCATATCTGGAGTGTGGGAGCGAACGGAGGAAACGCACACAAACTCTGGAAGAACGGCAAACTCCATTAAAACTCCTGGCTGAACCGGGACTCGAAGGGTGCAAGGCAGAAGTTATGACCACTGAGCCATTGTGCTGCATTATAGCAGGGAAATCCAGCCATTGAAGTCTCTGCCTTATGTTGGGGGGCTTATGTATACAATGTATGCTAATGAGAAACTTTCTTCAGGCCAGTACCAACCAACCAGCTTCTAATCAGAAACTTTTCTTTAGGCCAGTACCAACCAACTTCTAATCAGAAACTTTCTTCAGGCCAGTACCAACCAATCCGCTTCTAATAAACTTTCTTCAGGCCAGTACCAACCAATCCGGTTCTAATAAGAAACTTTCTTCAGGCCAGTACCAACCAACCAGTTTCCATATGTGAATTTTAGAATCCATTGATAACCATGCAAGGATTCTATTAAGTTCCTGAGGGCTGCCAGGACACTTCTTGTTGGCACACTTCATGCATATATCCCTATATTTAACTTTTTAGCGGACTTGGCATTCAGAGTGGATAATCCTGTCCATTTTTTTTCTATACAGCTGATGATACCGAGATCTCCTTCGACCCAGATGACCTGATCACACACATCGAGATGATCGATGACGGATGGTGGCGTGGATATGATCCCAACGGTCACTATGGCATGTTTCCTGCCAATTATGTGGAAATTCTGGAGTGAGAGACGATTGGGAGCCCTTTGGGGTTGGAAGTGAGACCTTATGATGAGAGAGGCTCCTACTGCACTGATACAGATATATTACCATGGGCTGTAACCACAAAAAAAACACCTAATGTACTTAATGAAAGGTTTTATGTTTAACTGTGACACAGACCGCTGATTCCACTATTCCTCACACACACCCTTGTTCTTAGTCACTCGTTTCAGTTTATGAATTGATATGGACCAATGTTTATGACCAAAGTAGACTGTCCATCATTAACACAGTGGCAATGGTACTTATACTTTCCATTTCTTCTATAAGGGACAGGTCTGCCTATACCCAGCGCTGTGTTTTTTATTTCTTCATTCGTTTTTAATGTGTTATTCCAGCTCTTTGGCAAATATAATTTTACAGTATGGCTGTACAATAATGAATTTTGTAAATGGCTTTTATTACCTTTAGGATCAAACGTTTTCATTATTCCCAAAGGCAAGTTCTCGACATGCCCTTGTTGCCATGTGGGCATTGTAGATTCAATGCAAAGATTCTTATAGCCATAGGAAGACCCTGTGACATCCAGCAAGAAGGTATTGTTCACCATTAGATTTGATGGGTATACCTAAAGCTTGTTTGGGAGTAATTGAACAAAATACTGTAGGTAATGAATGCTACAGATCAGATCTTCCAGCCTCAGATTTGTCAGAGAGATGGAACTTCCCTTAAAGACCAGAAGGATATTCTTTCACCAGCCTTTTCCTTTCCCCGTGTGTTTTTTGGTTGCTAGCACACACTGCTGTATACGTTCTCCCCCATTCCATCCATTCCCTTTTCCACACATTGCATTTTCATGCATATCCAGAACAAATAACAAATGTAAAGCCTGATTGTTATTGATTTGACTCTTTCTACTCCTTACTGATGCATCATTCCATTTCACAGTTCATTCCTAAAAACTAGCGCTTGGCTATCTGTTCTGCGCTTATAGGATAATGGCCAGACAACAAGTACACTTTATTACTGTACTGCCTTAATGTTTTGGATGGTTTTTAAGTGACCTTGTCAGCACAGGGTCACTTTGCATTGAAAAATCGCTATACAGAATTCTGGCCACCGGAAAGATGCAAGTATAGCGACTCTTCTATTACAAGAATGCGTTACCATACTGTGCCAAAAGGGCCACGTTAGTGTGAACCTTTCCCCATTCCACCAGCGTTTAAAAGTCCTTCCTTAGAGCTGACCCCATGAGATGCCTGGTATTACTTTTTAATAGGCGTTCTCTCGCCAAAGGTTCCATTTGTAACTAGAGGCAGACTTTCTCTGCTGGCTCGGCAACACCAACTGTAGTCCTCCTGTCCAATAAGATGGCCCTTATTGGCCCCTGGGGTAGTCTCATTGGGAAGTAACATGGCAGTTGGAGGGGCTTAGTCATGAAGTCAGTCACCGGTAATAAGAAACCAAATCGGAGAGGGGCACAGGACTTTCCTGGCTAATAAAGGTATTGGCAGGTTATCTTGAGGTGCCCACTCTGAAACGGGGGCAATGGCAGGTTTTATTGAGGTGCCTGCTTTAAAACAGAGGCAATGTCAGGTAATCCTGGGATTCCTACTGTAAAACTGTGGCATTGTCAGGTTATCTTGAGGTACCTGCTCTGAACCTTGGGCAATGGCAGGTTATCTTGTGGTGCCCGCTTTAAAACTTGGGACAGTGACGGGTTATCTTGTGGTGCCTTCTCTAAAACTAGACTTTTGTTTACCTTTTTAAAAGTGTAAATCAGTATAGGTTATTTTAAATGGTTTGAGTTTTCAAACCGACCTAGAGGACCTGAGGCCTAGTTCTTTTTCCATCTGACTTGATATAGATGTATATTGGTCATATTTAATGTTACATTATTCAGGCAAATGTAGATAAAGATCTGATGGAAGATAGTTGTGTAATCTGTCATTAGGATATGCAGAAATGTAGATGAGAATTTAGACATAAAAAAAAAAAGAGGAAGTTTGAAGTTGACTTCAGTCTGCGGCCTGTTGGAGTAAATGCTTTTCAATGAGGTGAATAATATCTGACTTGGAATGTATCATTTCTTTCACATAGATTCCAGATAGAATCAGTCCCATAGTGCGTGCTTCCCTAGAGGATTTTTGCACTTTTTATATGTATTAGGCTGGGTTCACACCTAGGCATATCGAATATGCGCGTTTCTACATTGATTCGCGGTAAAACAACGCGCGACAAATGGTCACGTTTCCAAGGGCTACTTTGCTGTATCCCAATGGAAGCGCGCAACAAAAACGCCCCAAAGAAGCTCCTGTACTTCTTTGGGCGTAGTACGTTTTGTAGCGCGTTCATACGGCCTGTAATACGCCCAGGTGTGAACCATACCCATAGGAAATAATGGGATTTCGGTGTTTGAGCGTTTTGCAGAGCGTTCGAATGCGCTACAAAACGCCCAGGTGTGAACCGGGCCTTAAGCATTTGCTGTTTTTTATCATTTTAACAATTGGGCTGAATGAGCAGGTTGTTCACGACAGAGCAGGACGTAATCACATTATTGGGAGGCTGCTTGAATCAGGATCATCTTCAGGAAAGGAAAGCCTATCGGGACTGGTGCAAATACATAAATTATACTGCAAATACACCTCCTTTTTTGTTGATTCATGTCTGCTGTCCCCCAATTGTCACTGTCGTCCGTTCCATTATGACCATTGTGTATATTTTCCCTAGTGCAATAATTGAAGCACTTACCTTTCCTACAGATCTTTTTTTATTTTCCTCCCCAGATGACAGTTCTGTGAATTAGTTTTGAAGTCGGCTCCTTTCCATAGTCATTACTGTCACATCACAGTAAACTATTATTTATGCTTTTTGATTTCAGCTTGGTTTCATCATAGGAATATATAGCAGCAAGGGTCTCATGCTAGACATAGGAGCCTACAGATACCCAGCGGTAAGGAAATCTGATTTACAGGAAGTCTTACATAAACTCCGCTTGGCAATCAATATACTGTAGAGAAGGGTTTGAGGCACCATTATAGCTACAGAGTAACCTTTTTGTGTGGTTTGCAAATCAAATGATATTGAAATCCTTTATTTTAATTTAGTTGGAGTAGGGATAGCTAAAGTAGAAATCCAGGCATAAGAAATCTGAACCCTTGCGATGGGGCTGCCCTCGCACTGCAAGGGCCAAGTGCTTGCTTTGTCTAGGAAGCTAAAAAGGTACTCACTAGAATCTCCGACCCGGCTGGCTGCTAGATCAGTCCCTGCAGCCTCGCTCCGTGCATTGGACGTGAGGACGCAGAGAGATTCCATCTCTAGAGTGGAGGGGAGCAAGGTTGCAGGACCAGTCTAGCAGCCAGCCAGAAATTTTCACTGCATCGCATGGTAATCTCACAGCGCACATGGCTAGGTGCTTTGCAGTGCCATTAAAAAGAAAAAATAATAATGTCACCGCGGCACAAAAATGTTGCAACATGCGATGTGGCATTGAACCCAATCCCGCATCCCAAAAAGCCTTCACCCCTGTAAACACTCACGCTCAAGTGTGAATACAGGCTTGGAGAGATTTCCCCTCACTTCAGGTTCTGCTGACAGAAGTTTTAATTCACGTCTGTGTCCCTTGGCCAGATTTTCCCCTCTCTTCCTGTCTGCTAAAACCATTGCTGGCCAGACAGGAAGTGAGGGAGTTCTTCAACAGCATCACAGATGCAAAACCTTTTCTTTAGTAAAATAAGGGGCGGTTAGAACCCCCGTCAGATTTTAATTTATGCCTGTGTCCCTGTTGCAGATTTCACCTCTCTTCCTGTCTGGTAAAACCATTGTCGGCAAGACAGGAAGTGAGGGAAACTCTCCCAACAGCAACACAAGAGATGCAAAAACTTTAATAGAATAAGGGAAGGTTAAAACCCCTGTCCGATTTTAATTTATGCCTGTGCCTCTGTTGCAGATTTCCCCTCTCTTCCTAAGCAGAGGTTCCCTTCTCAACTCTTCCTGTATGAGTAGTTCAATACAGTTGGAGGCGCGCTTCTATCCCATGCCTTGAGTTGGGCTCTTAAAAGAGTAACTCCGCTTTTTGTTGAGAAATGAAATCATTCCCCGCTGGGTGAACAATGTATATTGGAAAGATTTGATCAAACTTCCATCCTGTTTCTGTTCTGAAGAAATAGTTTGTTTCACCGCGTCCTTACAAACTGATCCCTGAATCGGAGGCTCGGGTTCAGTGTGATCAGCTGGTGGACTTTCTGTGTTGTAATGAGGAAAACTGTGGTGGAGGCATCCCTTTAGCAGGAATTAAGCCACAGTAAGCATCTCACCATCATCCCCAAATATTAAATATTATTGCAAGGGATGCCTAAAAATTATTTTTGTATCGTGACAAGTAGATTGCCATGAGGGATAAGTAGATCAGGTCCCTGCTTTAGTCCTTGGACAAGTAGTTTTTCTAAATTTCCACAACCCTGAATCAGCTGGTGGGACTTTCTGCATTGCAATGAGGAAAGCTGTAGCGGTGGCATTCCTTTAGCAGTAATTAACCTTTAGGGACTTTCTCACCAAAAATAAAATTCCTCTCGCAAGGGATGCCTAAAAGTTGACTTGTATCTTAGTGCAGACTTCTGGGAAAATAGCCAATCACAGAAGCAGGAAGTGTAATTTCTGGGGGCATTCTCTTTGCAGTTGGCCCCCCCAGGTTGCCATATTGCATCGACTTTTTTTTTTGACTGTAAGGTAATTTTGAGGGAACATTCAATGACATGGAGTTGCCCACCCTGAGTCTACTCACTTATAGTGCGACCTAGTCCCATCTGTAGGTGTGGCCATCGGGTACAGTTTATCTTTCATGAATAAATTTAAATATTCTTTTCTTTCCATCAGCCGTCTGTACTGCTGATTTCTCCAGCACCCTTTTCAGGAAATCCTGAACGCATAATACTATACCACATGCGGAAGAGATGCATCGAGCTTCTAAACCGTGGAAATCAGTTTTTCACTTGAAGTTTTTCGTTTTTTTTATCTGATTTTCCTGAAAAATAAAGAGACGAGCGCTGATTGGTTGCCGTGCACAGCTGCTCCAGATTTTGTCTGCTCCAGTTTTGATAACTTTCCTTCTCTGTATTTTAGGGATTTTGTATGCGAATGGATTTGTGGATGGGCTTGGGTCAACTTATTTGAACACGGTTGGTTGATTTTAAAAACAAGAATGTGAATTGATGTAGGGGATTGAATACCATGACGTTCTCTGTGAAATCACATGATAATCATGTCGGAATGTTTTTTTATTTTTGGCTTTTTTGTTTTTAATCATCAGGATATAAAATAAAGTCTTTGATAATGTGCACTGACTTCTTCTTGTGTTATTACAATTCTTATTTAACTCCTTAGTGACGCAGCTTCAGAAAATGTTTTTCCGTTTCTGGGGACCGGAGCAATTTTGGCATTTTTGTTATGTTTCCATCTTCCTCAGTCATTGCACCGACACATTATATACTGTGTTTTTTTTGTTTTTTTTTAAAGGACAAAATGGTGTTTAAGATGTGACCTATGGATATAGAAATTCTTATTTTATTTCTAAAAAAAAAAAAAGTTAAAACACTGATTAGTGTAGCTAACAAAGTAATTCATAAATAATTGTATTTGTCCTGATTTGATGGGGTATATCCCATGTCTGGGATTTCAGTTTATTTTGGGAGTTATAGGTCACAAAAGAAGAAATACAATTTCAGTGTGGGACAATTTTGGAATGTGGTATGTTTGTCTCTGATCTTTACTCCTCAGCACTGGATTTTCTTAAGTCATCTTTTTTTTTTTTTTTAATCAAACGTATTTTTGAAAAACATGTTTTGACTTTTGTTAACCACTTGCTGACCAGGTGTTTACACCCCCTTCCTGGCCAGCAGGCCATTTTTCAGTATTCAGCGCTGCATTACTTTGACGTTTATTCCGTCATACAACGCTGTACTTAAATGATTTTTATACCATTTTTGGGGACAGACAGGGCTTTCTTTTGGTGGTATTTAATCACCACTCACAAACTCACAGGTGAGCTCAATAGATCGGGAAGTGAGGGAACACATATACCGTTGCTCGCTCGCTTCTCGATCATGTCCCTGCAGGGATTCCTCCCCACTCCGATCCTCCAGCGCTGACCGGCAGAACGGATGGGGGGGGGGGGGGGAGGAGGACGCTAGTTTGTGTCCTCCTGTTACTCTTAGGAGAACTATGGGGAAAAGCCCTGACCCCATAGTTCTCGAAGTAAAAATTACTGAAATGTTTGAAAGTTTTTTTTTTTTTACATTTTGTTATAAAACATTTATTACCCAATTTTTTGGTAAAATATGAAAGACGGGGTCACGTCGGGTCAATAGACACCAAACATGTCAAGCTTTAAAAATTTTCACTTAACTTTATCACATAGGGGGCTAAGAAACCCTATGTGATGGCAAAGAGGATGTGACAGGTCCTATAGAGACATCAGGGATCTCCAAGACCCCTAATGTCACCTAGGGACTCCCAAAGAAGCTGATGAAGCAGAGATCTGCTTCATCAGCTTCTGAAGCTGGAAAGTGACACAAGAATGCGGAAGTGATGTACTATACATCACTGCTGCATTCTGACAGCGGAGAGGGGACTGGAGGAAGATCGTGTACTGATCCCCTGTCGGAGAACCACCATGCTGGTCCCGAGCTCGCACTGGGCACAGCAGAGCCCAGGACCAGCAGCAGGGGGTTGCCGCACCTCATACAAGCGACCCGCCGGCTCTATAGCCGGCGCATTGCTTGTATGTAAACCGGCATCCCGTTTTCAAATTTGCTCACTTTCCCGCTCGTGCGAGTGGGCGTGGCTGAGCGGACGTTTAAAAACGCCTGCTCATATCCAGAGAGCTCACGGACGGCCATTTTTTTTTACAATGGCTGGCCGGGAGGTGGTTAAACTTCCTTTTTAAAATTTTTTTTTAAACTAGGGCACTAAGGGGTTACTTTTTTTTATTTCCCAGTGCTTTGATACTTGGTATTTCTGAGGAGAATACAGTATTCTCAGAGATACTATGTAAATACAGATGGCTCCAGCTGCACAAAACACCGCCAACTGCTGCTGGCTGTGTGACTGTCATGGCTCCGTGATAGCAGCGATACACTTTTCCTATGATCAGAGAGTTGGGACCACCTAATCTGCTGTTGGGGGGTCTGCCCTGGACCCCGAGGGTCCCATCAACCGCAGTAACTGAATGAGCTGCTGGTCCCTTCACAGACTAAGCGATGGTGATGTCATCGATCAGAAAAGGTTAAAGTGAAATTCCACTTTTTTAGGAAATAAATAAATGTGCACGTCTTTATAAAAGAAAATAATGTGCATTCGTTAATTATTTTGTTGTTGTTGTTGCATTGGAGCCAGTAGTGGATTAGGGGGTGCAATGCTCTGGCTCCTGCAGACTATATTTTTCCCCGCCCATGCCTGTACCGAGATACGTACCTTTTTATCAACCTGTATGGATGGATGGATGGGTGAAGTGTGAGTGGGACTACAAGTGCACTGGGTATTCCATTGAGCTCTACGACAAATCCCTCAGCTGCAGTGACTGGTGGGACTTGTAGTTTCTCCATTAACATAAAACCTGGCCAGATAGCCCCCCGTGTAGGTCACCGGGACTCCCCCATACCCCCTGCCCCCAATCCTCGATCGGAAATGTATTCTGGGTAATTAGCAGTTTGCCTGAATCTCAGCTCTATTGATTCCCCCAATAATTGTAGTTTGATGCATCCCACCTACGTGTATTGTGCTCCTTGCTGCATATAGACTGCAGAATGAAATGAAGTCAGATGTTATAATTTAAACATCTGTGTAACACTCAATACATGCAGTACAACGAGGGGAATTCATCATAACTGGAGCAGTTTCCCATGCGAACTAATCATCTCTCTTCAGTTTGTTCAGTTAAGCTTTGAAAATAAAAGATGGAAGCTTGTTGCCATAGGGAACTGCTCCAGATTATATTGGCTCCAGTTTTGATGAATTCCTCTCATTGTGCTTTTATAGACCTTTTTTTTTTTTTTTCTTCCCCCTGTGTGGTCGTCCTCAACCCAGCTTTTCGAAGGGCGACATCTGCACCCTGGTGGAATGGACAGTGCTGGGCTAGCCTGGAAGTGACCTTTTGACACTGGGTTCCATCACCCCCATTCTTCTACATATTAAAAAGGAACTTAACCCACCAATTTAATGGCCTCCCAGAACAAAAATTGCATGAGCAGAGGTTATCTTCTCAACGCTTCCTGGGCGAGTAGTTCATTACAGTTGGGTGCCATGCCTTATGACTTGGCAATTAAAAAGGAACTTTAACTACCAATTTAGCCCTCATTCACACTGGAATTGGCCCGCACGTACAGCTCCGTGCTGCGTGCACGCCCGTATAGGGCAGCTCCCGGGAAGGCCAGGTGCTGCGTGTGATTAGTACGCAGCCCCCGTCCTTCTCTATGGGAGAAGACGGATGTGCAGGGTGGGTGAGCGTAGGGGGGCATATGGCTGTGTAGTTCTATAGAGTAGGACGGGGGCTGTGTACTAATCACACGCAGCACCTGGCCTTCCCGGGAGCTGCCCGATACGGCCCTACACGCAGCACGAAGTTGTACGTGCCGCCCGTTTCTCGTGTGAATGAGGTCTTAAAGTGACATTAAACAATACTGTAATGTGTGCCTTACTGTAATCCATGGTTGTTTCCCTTCTCTTTGCTGCTCTTCCTTTTAAATCCTCATGTCTTCTCATGCTCTGCAGAACTTCCCTTTGCAGCTCAAGGCCTCTTCCTGTAGTGCTGGCTCAGGTTACAAGCCTATAGAAACTAATACACAGACACCATATATCCATTCCTGAGACAAGGCGGTCTGCTGCAAAACAGAAGTTCTACAGAGCATGAGAAGAGATACGGATTTAAAAGGAAGAGCAGCAAAGAGAAGGGAAACAACCATGGATTACAGTAAGGCGCACATTACAGTATTGTTTTATGTTAAAAAATCTGAGGGTTGAATGTCACTTTAATGTCTCCCAAATCAGTTACTTTGAAGCCGTGTCACCTGTCAAGTTAGTCAGTGCACTTATTTCAGCACTCAACCAAACTTTCCAGCTCTCAAATGGCTGAGGCACGTTCAGTTCCTGAGTAGCTGTTCTGCAGCAGTTTAGTTTGCTGCAACGGCTTTACTGAACGCTTCGGCTGCACAGTGCTCAGCCTCAGCAAAATGGCAGAGGATAATATTTTTGACTAAACAATACCATTTTCCAACGAATATTTGGTGTGCTCGTCCACCAAAATATGAAATTGTAGGTTCCCACTAGGGCTGCAACAACTAATCGACATAATCGGCTTCCGATCAGTTGGCCCTGTTCGCGGCTCCACACACGCTCTTCCCGCCGCACCTCCTCCCCGCCTCACACTCACCGCCCACCCACATCCACGATCGGCACAGGGACGCGGGGAGATGTAGTAAGGAGGAGCAGGTGTGGGGGAATGACAGCCGCCGATAGACAGGTCCGATCTCAGAAGCAAGTTGCTGGAAGACTGCTCAGGTAAGCCTGCACTTTCCCACACATGGTGCTCTATAATGTATTGCTGGGATTTGTATTCCTCTATAGCTGATGGTACATTGTGCTGTATATTATACAGAGAAATGCACCATCATCTATAGAGGAATACAAATCCCAGCAATACATTGTACACTGTATGTATAATGTATTGCTGGGATTTGTTGTACTCCTATATAGCTGGTGATATTCTGCACTGTGCTGTATAGAGGACCACAAATCCCAGCAATAATACATTATACAGCGGTTCAATGCCGAATACCACCAGCTATAGAGGACTACAAAACCCAGCAATAGTACAATATAGCTGGTGGTATTCTGCATTGCACTGTATAATGTACTATTGCTGGGATTTGTAGTCCTCTATAGTCGGTGCCATTCTGCATTCATTGCTGTATAAATTTACACTATCCTTTTCACTATATTGCACACCACACTATTTTTTTTCTTTTTTTACTTTTTTTTTTTCTTCCACCGCTCCAAGCTTGCTCCTGTGATGGACTACAATCTCGATACAAACTAGTAGTCCATCACTGGAGCCATTTTTAAAAATGTATTTTATTGTTTATCCGATTAACCGATTAATCGAACTTAATAATCGGCTAACTAATCGATTTTGAAAACAATCGTTAGCTGCAGCTCTAGTTCCCACACTGAACTGATTTCCTCCAGCAGGTTTCAGGCACCTTTCTCCAGTGCCGCCAGGCGTGCCCACAGTTAAAATGGCGGCTGGTGCTCTGTCCCTACCTTCTCCATCACACTCAGCGCTCTGAATCCACATTCACTTCTGCTGCGAGTGCTAAGTTAGCAGTGCTGAGCCCTGACTTGCAGCACAGCGTACAGCGTCGGTTTGCTAACTCGCAGCGACTAAGCAAGTGAATACGCCTCTGGTGTCAGAACTGATTACATGTGCAGCACCATGGCAACTGCAATCAAAAAATACAGGCCAAGATGGCACCTTCCTTGACTGTAAAGCAAGGGTGGGCAAACTTCAGCCCTCCAGCTGTTGTGGAACTTTAAATCCCATGAGGCATTGTAAGATTCTCACTGCTACAGGCATGACTCCCAGGGACAGACGCATCATGGGATTTGTAGTGCTACCCTAGCTGGAGGGCCAGAGTTTGCCTACCCCTGCTGTAAGGGGTAAAAGGGTGTAGTTCTGCTTTAAATTAAAAATTCCGGTCATCCATAAATGTTGTGTTTAGCTGCGAGGTTATAGGATGGGAAAAATCTAAAGTGGCGGGAATTATTTACATTTTAATACAATCTACATATTTGGATATATATCACAAAAGTCTGATGGAGAATGCAAGTGGGAGTTCAATGCACGTAAAGCAAGCATGGTCCTGGGTTGTCACCAAGCACTTAAATGCATACCTCCCAAGTATGTAGGCCATGGACATGCCTCCGGTATAGGGTTGCCACCTTTTCTTCAAGCGAAACCCGAACACTCTAGCGACACGCGGACATTTTTTTGGAGTCCCGGCTTATTCATATGTAAATAGCGCCACCCATTCATAGGTAAATATCACAGTCGAGACAGTACAGTGGGGGGCCAGTAGCCCCTATATTAGTTTTCATTGCCCCTGTCTGCCTGACATCTTGTGTCCGGGTTTCTGCTGGCATGAAACCCGGACACAGCATTCAAAACCCGAACTGTCCGGGTGAATCCTGGACAGGTGGCAACCCTACTCCGGTAATGTGTATCATTAGGGATAATGTGCTAAAATGATTAGTTTTACCCAAAATGAGGGATTTTAGAAGGAGAAGGTGAGTCCCTCCAAATAAAATACAGGAAATGCAGGGCAGCCATTGCATGTAAACAGGAAGTGGTTGCAAACAGGTTGATGGAGACAGGCAGTGCCGAGATGCAACATAGGATGACATTTGTAATAAAGATTTAGTAATTGTTTATGGCACACAGCGCTTTGGCAAACTAAATGTCATTCGGTTGCAGTTTATAATCTTCTTTAGGTTGTGGTTTGCTGCTGAGGAGGGGAAAGAGAAGTGTGACATCATTGCATATGTTACTATGGGGACAGGCTCTAATGGGATTCCTGGAGCGCACAGCTCCGGCAGCACTGCATACACCTACACATGCTGTGCATGGGATCTGATTAGAAAGACACATGCAGCAATATCAGATTCTGTCACAAAATACAATTCTGTCACATTTAACGCTGACATAATGTAGCTCTCACAGGTTACACCTTTCATCATTTTTTTTTTTCCTATTAAAGAGCCCATGATGAGATTGTCCCCAGTGCCGAAGACATTTTTGCAGACATCAGCTCATCTCTTCTATAGGTCTCGGACTCCAACAAAATGGCCGTCGTTATTAAAGTTCAGTCATTAGACAAGAGACATATATAAGACTAACGGCGGCTGAGAGTTCTAGCGCTGTGTCGGGAGGACTCATGGGAAATGTAGTTCGTCTCTAGCGCACTGCAGCGGCTGAGCGTCTCCGCCGGACTACACTACCAGCATGCCGTGCGCTGCACGGTTGCCAGGACTCGGGGAAGTTGATGGCCGCTGAGATTGGAGGGAGTATCGGCGGGTATACCTATGAAGGGGGATACGGAGGAGTCTGAATGCAGGACACCCGCACAGTGCTGCCCCTGGAATGTGACGTTATCTGGGAGAATCGCTGCATAGTCTATTGTATGTATATGGAAGATCGGCTGCAATTCTTATTATAGAATGCAATCCAACTACTGCTGCATGACATCATAGTGCCCTGCAGATCTGCAGAGAGATGTATTTATATTGAACATGTCATAGACACTGCATTAGTTTTCCCAAGTGTCCCTAAAGGGATGACACAACTCCCTACAGAACCAAGTCACCCATAGTCCCTGATTTCCAGGGACAGACCCTGCTGGGACATCCTGTCCCTGGAAATGGGAATCAGTCGGCGTTGGCGCCAGCAGCTCGGTACAGGTTTTTTCTGCAGGGACAGATTGCTTAGGTTTTTTTTTTTTCCACCTGCAGCCTATTTCCAGCCACTTCTCATCTATATGCACCCCAGCGATGGCTGCGTGGCTTTTACCTGGGCGGGTTTCCCCCCAATGGTGACAACAGTGGACCGCGCTTGTGTAAAAATGTGTTGAAACAGCAGCTTGTAGTCTCCATCAGGAGGGCATGTGACAGGTGACAACGCAGGAGCACAGTTGGGAGATGGGAACAGAGAGATCAGGGGCGTCCCGAGGCCGCGTGTCACCCAAAGCGGAGACTGGGTGATGCGTTGACGTAATCGCGCATGTGCGGTCGTCTAATTGACACCTGCCGGCGGCCATCTTGGTGATGGATGCCGGCAGAGAGAGGAGGGGACGTTCACCCGGCAGGATGAGGTATGCCGCCAGGTCCCCTCCTCTCTCCTGACACTGTCAGGCTTTCGGTCCGTGACCGAGTGCCTGACTTTTATGAGGGGGTAACACCAAAATGACTGGCAGTCACCCCTCCAATGCTGTCACCCGATATATTTTTTTCCGGTACTCCCCAATACCGACACCAGAAGCCCCATTAGGGAAGCCCGGTGACGATGTGTAATGACTCACCGCCCAGCTTCCTGACTAGCCAGGAAGCCGTCTCCATGCTCCCTCATTGGCAGGTGACGACGGAGCATGGAGCTGGCTTCCCGGTTAGTCAGGAAGCCGGGTAGCGTGTAGTGACTCGCCACTCGGCTTCCTGATACCAGAAGTTCCCATACCGGGCTAGGCATCGGGAGCATTTGGGCGAGTACAAGCACTCGCCCAAATAATCGGCACCTAGTATCGGTGCATCCCTAGTTACTAGCTATGTCACTGCTGATTCATGAAGCCTGTAATTTGTCAATTGTCACCTGACCACACCTAGTCCCGCCCACTATTTTCTAGATTCACAGCACTGCCTCTGCTGCTGAAACCCTCCCACTGTGAGCTGCAGTGTCTGGGAGGGGGAGCGTGTGAGACACAACTGAAGGAGGATTTGGCTCGGTCAGGGAAAGTAAAGGAAGATGTTTTTTTTGTACTTTATGAGGCTTTTGCATTCCACAGTAACTGGATCTGGTGCTTGTTTAGACTGTCATACGGATGTACTTCAGCTTGACTATCCTGCGGGAAGCTAAAACTAGTAACCATGCATCCATTCCCATAATCCTGATAATGCAAAGAGTTCACATGCACCTTCAGTCTGTGTTACTGATTGTCCCCGCCCTTTTTATGGGCCATTGGTCTAGATATGTTCCTCCAAAGCATTTTCATAGCCTTCTACTTCCTTAAAGGGAAACTCAACTCGCTACACCAGCCATTTTGTCAGATAACCACTTGATGACCGGGGGGGGGTTTACACCCCCTTCCTGTCCTGGTCATTTTTCAGTATTCAGCGCTGTGGTACTTGACATTTATTCCGTCATACAGCGCTGTACTGAAATGAATTTTATACCATTTTTTTGGGGACACATAGAGCTTTCTTTTGGAGGTATTTAATCACCACTGGGGGGTGGGGGGAGGGGGGCGTTATTTTTTTACTATATAATAAAAAAAGTACCCTAAATTTTGAAAAAAAACCTTTTTCCCTATGAAATGTTAGGAAATATTTATTATCACCCCAATTTTTTGGTAAAATATAAAAGACGGGGTCACATCGGGTAAACAGACACCAAACATGTCAAGCCTTAAAATTGTGCGAAATCGCAGAAAACTACCATACCCAAAATTTGTCAGAGGCCAGCCAAAAGCCTTTACGGCTCATCAGTTTCGTGTTATCAGTGATTGATGGCCCTAAAATTATTACTCTCACTATAACGTTCGCGGCGATATGTAACGTGTGCGGCACAATAGGCAGAATCTTCGTTTTCGCACGTTGGTGCACCCAATGCATGTTTGCATTTGTATGTGGGGGGGTGACTTTAAAAAAAATTGCGTTATTTTACATTCTTTTTATGTGTGACTATTTTTTTTTTTAATGCTTTTAATTGTTTTTAAACTTTTTTTTTTTGCACTTAACTTTATTGCTATCACATAGGGGACTAAGAAATCCCCTATGTGATAGCCAATTTACATGACAGGTCCTCTTTATGGAGACATCAGGGGTCTTCAAGACACCTAATGTCACCTAGGGACCCCCGGAGAAGCTGATGAAGCACAGATCTGCTTCATCAGCTTCTCACCGGTGTTCTGTATCAGAGAGTGACACTGAATGCAGAGTTTCCCCACTCGTGTGCGCGCCGGGCACCGTGAACAAGCTGGGGGGAGGGGCCGGACGTCTTAAGACGCCCTCCCGCTGCTATAAGGCTCCCATCCGTCTGTTCAGGAACGGCCATGGACGGGAGGTGGTTAATGTTATTAGAGATCACCTTTCCGTGTACAATCGCAGCAGCTGAAATTTTCTAAAACCGTCCAAAAAAAATAAAAATGTAATGCAATATGGGGACCTGGAGGCATTCTGCACACAGTTGGTATATGGAGCGCTTTAGGGAATGTCACTTCCTGCTTCTGTGATTGGCTGACTGATTTTCCCAAAAGTCTCCACTAAGATGCAAATCATTTTTTAGATAGGAATTTCGTATCTGGCGAGATACTCGCTAAGGGTTAATTACTGCTAAAGGGATCCTGACGCTGCAACTTTCCTCATTACAACACAGAAAGTCCACCAACTGATTACACCGAACCCCCGAGCCCCCTATTCAGGGATCAGTTTGGAAGGACGCGGTGAAAGAAACTATTTCTTCAGAGCAGCAACAAGTTGGGGGTTTGATCCCTGATTGAACATTGATCACCTAGAGGGGATTGATTTATTTTTTTTCTGAACAAAATTGGAGATACTCTTTTAAGATTCCAACTCAAGGCATGTGACAGAAGCGCGCCTCCAACTGTACTGAACTATTCTCACAGGAAGAGTTGAGAGGATTACCTCTGCGTATGCAAATTGTGCATCATGCTTAGCTTAATTGAGTGTAGTGATGGGGTATCTGACTTGATTACCTAATTAGTAGGGATGCACCCATAGTGGTATCAGTGTCGATACAGAGTATTTGGGAGAGTGCTCGTACTCACCCAAATGCTCCGATACTTCCCTCCGATACCGGAACTTCCGGTCAGGGGGAGATTTCCTCTGACTGGCAGTGTCATGAGGGAGCATGGAGTCGGCTTCTCAGCCAATAAGGAAGCCAGCAGCACGTCATGACCCGCCTCCCTTTTTCCTGATTGGATAAGAAGCCAGCTTCACTTGTCGCTACGCAGCCTTGCTTCCTGACCGATCGGGAAGCCGGGCAGCACGTCATGACCTGCCTCCCGGTTTCCTGACTGGCCAGGAAACCAGCTTCACTTGCTGCTATGCAGCCTGGCTTTCTGACCAATCAGGAACCCAGGCGGCAGGTCATGACCCACCTCCCGGCTTCCTGATTGGTTAAGAAGCTGTCTTCACGCTGCCTAGCAACACTGCTAGACAGCCTGGCTTCCTGACCTGATCTTTCGATGGAACACCGCCGCCGCCCGACTCCTTGATAAGCCGGGCTCACGGTACCTCGGGATGCCGGTACCAGTATTCGGTATTGGTGAGTACCGGAAAAAAATATGGGTAGTCGCTTTCGAAAAACTGGTATCGGTGCATCCAAACTTATTAGTGATTTAAAGTAAATCTAATTTTTCTGGGTGTCCCAAACATCTAGATCAGGGCTAGGCAAACTCCGGCCCTCCAGCTGGGGTGAGTTTACAAATCCCATCATGCATCTGCCTCTAGGAGTCATGCCTGGGGTTGTCAGAGTTTTGCACCACAGCTGTTGGACTGGAGTCGGCCTACATGTTCCATAACGTGTTATATGTTATATGAATGTTCTTTTTCCTGCCACAGCTTCCACATGACGCCTGAAGAGATCCCCGGAGAAGACTGTTGAATCATGGAGCGTGGAAGCACCTGCACTATCCCAAGCAAACAACTATTTTGCACTACAAAGCTGGAGGCCTTATTCCAAGATGCTGGACAAGATGGGGCACGCTAGGCTGGACCGCCACACCAAGAGCATAGTGAACGCTGGAAAATAGACTCTTTTTATAACACTCCTCCCCCTTCCCGACACCGAAACATGGAAAGTGAGGTATAGCTTCCTTATTGGCTGGGAAAACCCCAGAGTTCTCCTAAAGGTACCCCCTAACCCCATAGTTCTCCTTTTAAAGCCACATTAAAACTATGTCCAGCCATTAAAAACAATTAAAGTGACACTAAACTCAGGAGTTAAATCTTAAAAATACATTCAGGCCGGGTTCACACCATTTTTCGGACCAGATCTGGAACATAGTGCATTGCAATTTTGCCGCGATTGAAATTAAAATGGGTGCGTTCCAGACGTTTTTGATGCGTTCCAGTGCATTCCAGACCAGACAAAATAGGACAAGCAGTATTTTTCTGCTCTGGTCTGGAACGGACTGCGCTGGTGGCCAAAATTGGAATTGGGATGCATTTTGGGTCCAAAAACAATCTGGTCTGGAGGTAATCTGGATGTGGTGTGAATGGACCCTCAAGGACCTTAACTATTAACAAAAATGTATCTTATTTGTGTATCACTCGGCTGTAGATCCTCAAATCATCTCTGAAGTGGTGCTGACACTGTCCTTCCTTCTGGAGGGGGGCTACTTTTGTTCCCCATGGTCCCTGTGTGTGTTGTAAAGTAGTCACCGCTCCAAGCTTGCTCCTGTGATGGACTACAATCTCAATATAAATTACTAAACTAAACATGAGATTGTAGTCCATCCCGGGAGCGAGCGTGGAGCGGTGACTACTTTACAGTACCAATCAAGCTAATTTGTTCCCTTGGGTTGGTGGCCCAGGGAGGCATGGGCCAGCTATTCAGCTCTGAGTATACAGGGTCCCCGAGCAGAGGAAATAGGGTAAAGGGTCTCTGTTAAGCAGATGCACAGGGCTGAGAGTGGGAAAGCAGGAAAGGGGCGGGAAGGTAAAGGTATGCAGCATAGGGTAGGGTGTCAGCTGGGGGGGTGTAGGTAGAGATTGAAGAGGCATTCTCTTTATTTGTATTTAGTTACTCTATGTATGTGTGTCCTATGATTCTCAGCTCCACCTAGTGGCTGTAATGTGCTATTTTCTTTCTGTTCTACATGGATGAACCTATTTGAAGAACATTCAACCCTCAGAGAAAATACACTAAAAACATTCAAATCTTTCCCCATTTTCACATCACAGAACGACTTCACCTTCAGTTTTTTCTGGACATGGTATGATGCAGGTGTAGTCACAGAAAGACCCATGAAGAGCACATTGCCCACTGGTACCTAGGGCTACAGGGCCAAATTATTCTTCACACTGCAGCACAGCTTAACAAGACAAAGTCCTCAGGTGATCATAAGTGTGACGCCGTGAAATGCAAGTTATCAATCACCTGAGTGTATGCATGCAGATTTGTAGAGCATAATACCATATATCAATCCAGGGTACCCGGACATTCTGAACTGTAGGACCGTCCATAGATCATGAAAATCTGTGTTCCAGTTTTCAGGCAGATTTAACATAAGTGAGTTAGCAATTCCTCATCTTAAAGAGGAACTCCGGGAAAAACTATTCATTTGCAGTGGGGCTACCCATGCTCCCTGCAGCCTGTCTCCCCCACTGCACAGCATGTCCCTCAGGGTCCTCACATTCTATACACTGTCTATTGGACATGATGACCTTAGACCTCTGCAGAGGAGGGGAGAGATGCTCAAAGGACCGGTCTAAGAGCAAGCCGGCTCAGAGGATCAGGTGAGTATAACTTTGTTATCTTTGACCCTAGGTATAAAATGAGCACTTAACCCTTGCAGTGCTGGAGTAGCCCCTCTGCAAGGGTTGAGAACATTTTTAACCCAGAGCTCTTCTTTAATGGCAAGATTGTGAATTCAAGCGCCACACTCCATTTATTTAGTGTAGGGTTGAGAGGACACTATAGAAATAGCCAAAGCATTTCGGGGGGCTCTTAGCATACCCTCTTCATCAGGCCTGGGAGAGAGAAAAAAACTATTTTCTATTTCGTAGTAGGCAACCTCGGCACTCCAGCTGTTGTAGAACTACAAGTCCCATGGGGCATTGCAAGACTCTGATAGCCACAGGCTTGACTCCCATAGGCATGCTGAGATGTGTAGTTTCACCACAGCTGGAGTGCTAAGGTTGCCTACCCCTGATCTGTATTAATAGACCAGAAGCGCTTTGGTATCATGAAAAAATCACAGGAAAACATATCAGTGGTACTAATAATGTATGAAATGATGAGAATAAGGATGAAGAGTGAAATGAAGGTGATGTTGATGGAACACAGAGGCGTAACTAGTGACCACTCCCCCTTCGTGTCCGCAGCAGCTCTCTATTCGGCACTGGGCAGCAGTTCTGTGTGATGAGGGGGCGGGGATTACACCGCTCCCACTCATTGGCTGCTGCGCCGGCTGGATGATACTTCACGCTGCGCCCGGAACAAGGTGAGGGGAGCAGCGTGAAGCATGTAGGGCCCAGGACAGGAGAGAGAGGTCCCGGGACTGACATTAGCAGTTACCGGGATAATAAATATCCTGGTAATCAGCGGTTACCAGGGGCCCCTTCCTCCTGTCCTGGGCCCCCTCCAGGTGGCGGAACTCCAGGGCGCAGCCGCGACCTCTGCGACCCTGATAGTTCCGCCACTGGTGGAACATTTCAGCAAAAGACTTTAGTTGCAGGGGATGAAGGGACTCCGGGGTCAGAAGGGTGCGAGAGACCAAGCAGTGAAGAGCTGCATCTCCTCTTGATGCTTCCTGCCATTTGTAACCACAGGAGGTGACATGCTAATATCCCCCCCCCCCCTCCATACTTTCCTCCTCCCCTTGGTTG